>NW_028245969.1:0-50447 GCF_964263255.1 Lissotriton vulgaris
TTCAATCAGCATCTTTGCCTTATTACTAAAGTTACCCATTGTGAATGCAAAGAGTGATGGTGGTGTGCTGTACCTTGCAGACCAGCATTTTTTGTCTTTGTAGCCAATGATAGGAGGTCGCAAATAGAGATCTGTCTAATTAATATTCATTATGTAGGTTGTATCAAATCAGAAGACACCAGCGCACAGCTAATTCAGTCTCTATAATCCTTGCGCATTTAGCACAAAAACTCCAATCCAAGGATTTTTTTCTCCTTTCTCCGCACAATCACTCCTTTTCAATCCAATGGAGCCTCGTAGTGTAGACAATCTTAAGACTTTATTTCATTAAAATCAAGTGCTTCACAGCCGACGCGTTTTTCGCCCCCTAAGGGCTTCCTCAAGGCAGATTTTCAATATGATCAACACTGCATAGTCAGCATCTATGTGATCGATAATCCTTTTAGTAACTTTTTCTTCCCTTAAATAAAGCCAGCGAAATGTCACAGACAATATACTTTTATTTCTGTACCGGAGTCATGATAAGTTCCATCGAGAGACGCTGGAATTTGGTCCTTCGCGTACGTTTGCGGCAGGTTGTATTGTGACTTTCGCTGCATGACCCGTTAGTACAATGATTGCATTGCAAAGTCATTGACAGGTCGAAAAATGTTGCTGAGCATTTTGAAATCACTTTATGTGACTGTCTCTTAGTGCATTGGACCCCATGACACTTTTACCTGGATGTTTTATATGGTGGGTTCAGTACAGCCAGGATGTTGTGTCTAGCAAGGTACAGTGAGCATGAAAGGATATGACGTGTAAGGTTTTGAGAGAGGTAGGGAAGAGAGGCATAGTCTATGGAGTTTGTACACTACATCATTTGGCATTCTTCCAGACAAGTTGGTGTATTATTATTTTAAGCTTGGAGGAAAGATTTTTTATATAAGAATATTAAGTGTAGGAGTTATGGCCCAAACCATTAGCATGTCACTTTTATTCAGTCCTAACATGATCTATCATGCTACATTAACACATTCTGACTCACATTTCTGTGTATCTCGTACATCTGGAGAATCCACTGGATGTCACAAATGCCCAATACAGGACAGGATGGCCACCATAAACAAGGGGTTATGCTAAGAGTGGCCACAAAAAAGCAGGTGGCCTCGGTATCTACTTGACTCCTGTCTAGAGAAACACTAGAAGACCATGCTTTCTGCCAATCCCGGACATCACACATTAGCAGGGTCGGATTGGGATAACAATTCGGCCCGGGCACTGACGAAAAAAGTGGCCCACATTCAGGAGGCGTGGCCCATATTTAAGGGGCGTGGCCCACATTCAAGGGGCGTGGCCTTTCATGAAACACCATTTGCACAGACAAGGAATGAAAGTGGGAGGATACTGTTCTTGCACAGGACACAGGGCCAAGGTGACAATGGTCTACATGCTGAGCAACTAAAAAAAATAGCAAGGCCCCTTTTTGTCACAAAATTATTCCAGCCCTCCAGCACAGGAGCACCTGAAAAGCAGCAAAGCCCCTGCTATTACTAACCTACTTAGAAGTGTGGCTCACTGGTTAGAGGAGGCAGACCTGGAAGCAGAGGTCAGCCCGGGACCAGGGTTCAATTCCCGGCTCGGCGGATCTCGAGTCCTAAAATGTCCACGGACTCGACAATTCTCGCTCCGGTGCCTACTCGATTCAGGGGTTCACACTCTGCGACTCTGGGCAATAGCTTGCTTAATCTCCACAACGGCCCCTCGCGGTGGGATGCCTGGCTTTCACCTTGTGGATACCCTGCCGGGGTTATCTCACAGGGGAATACCAGGACGGGTTCCCTAAGCAAGCGCTTAGATACCGGGTCGGTGATTTGCGCTATATAAATACATATACATTTACATTTACATTTACATTTACTTAGCCCTCCCCAGACCTTCAGCACAGGAGCACCTGAAAAAGCAGCAAAGCCCCTGCTATTACTAACCTACTTAGCCCTCCCCAGACCTTCAGCTCAGGAGCACATGAACAGAGGTAAGGCCCCTGCAATTAGTAAATTAATCAACCCTCCAGGCCTTGGGAAAATGTCCTGGCAGGGGAGCACAAAGCACAGCTTTCTGGGTCATCCAAGGTAGCCAGGTAGCCAGGGGGGAGGCTGAGGTGAAGCTGGTGCATGGGAAGTGCCTTCCCAGTGTGTTCTGGCAGTTTGAGTATTTACCATTTACTGTAGTATTACCCTTGTACCTGTGTATGGTACCCTTTTGTAACTTGCACATGTCACTTTTCTCTTGTAACACACTGTTTGCTACCTCTCATTTTTGTTTGCTTTAGATACTTGCACAAGTGCCACCATTGCCTACGTAACGTTTGTTCTTGTGCTGGAGTGTCTGCCATTAATTGCAGTATTATACCTCTACTTGTACTCTGTACGCTTTTGTAACCTGCACACATATCACTTTTTCCTCCTGTAATGTATCGTTGGCTCCTCTTGTATTTTGGTTGCTCACTATTGTCACTTTTGATTCATGTAACTTAACGTTTGCTTTTGTAATTTGTCCACTTATAATTTTTTCCTCATGTATTATTGCTGTTCCTAGTGTGAAGCGCTCTGACACCTTCGTTGAAAGTCCGCGCTATATAAAATCGCATAAATAAATAAATAAAACAAAAAAATTCCAAACATCACCAGGCCCCCACAACAAGACCCATTCTTCCTCGCCCACTATGCCCTGAATGTGAAGGGCTGTGGGCGAGGTGTTAAGACTGACACCGTTTGTGGGCTGCATGGGCGCCAGGGGGCCGAGGTGCAAATGGCTCAAAGGCCTGAGAAACACCTGGCCCCCAGGGAGGCCGATTATTGCAAACAATCACCCCTGCCCAGCCTCAGCTTGATTGCTTGGCAGGGCAGGGGTGAAGGAGAGGCCACAGCGGACAATCGCTGTCTGGCCGCACAGCGAGGCTGCTTTCATTTTCTGTGTCTCTGTCTCCGTGCACTCCGTGGGCCGGTTTTTTTCTCCCCTTTCCTAGTCCACTCTCTGTGCACTGGGACAGGGGAGAAAAAAAACGGCCCACAGAGGGCACTGAGGCACCGGCCCTTTGGCCCATTCCCGAATGCCCGCCTTGCCAATCCGCCCCTGCACATTAGCCACTACTTCGAGGCGAACCGTGCCATGGCATCCAGTAGCAAAAGACACACAATTGATGGACGGAATACAGAACAAATCAAAACATTCACCCTCAGTCAAGAGATCTGGGTTACATGCTGAAATCCTCCCTGGTCTGCCGTGAGGGGAACGGCCTGCACTTACCTTCCTTTCTCCCTGCATTTTGCTCGGGGGGACCAGCTGACACGCTGTGTAGCCGCACCGCTGTGAGGGGAACGGCCAAGTGGCTGGACTGCAACCACCAGGAGGCACTGCAAGAGGCACTGTATGGCGCACGAGACTGGCGTCATAGGAGCGCCTAAAGCCCTCATAAGCATTGCACCCCCTCCGCACAGCGGGACGCGCGCGGGCGAAGCCCGGGCAAAGGGCAGGCCGTCCGGGGCCGGAGGCGCCCGGGCCGTGCCACCCCCGAAAAATTTCCATATTTACATCGTAGAAAGATCAAACTGACCCGGGGGATTGTCTTCTTGAGAAAGGTAGAGTCTGTCTGCTGAGGATTCCTTTGGTACATACCGGGTCCTGAATACTGACTATCTTACTATTCAGAGACTGAGACAATTGTTATTTTGTGACACTCTGAACCACTAGCAAGTGAGACGTATTACGGGCATGGGAAAGCGAAAGTCTATGGAAGGGGGAGGGTTGGAGTCTGTTAACCCTTCCAAACATCGGAAGGGGAGGAGAGCTAAAAAAACACCCAGCCATGCTGCTTCTAACTGAATTCTTGATCAAATTGATTCTCTTGTTGATGAGTGTGAGGAGATTCTTGTTGGTAGTCAAGATGCTAGCATGGGTGAGGGCTCTAGGCAGCAGAGCAGTAGAGGAGTGTCAGGGGCTGAAATTGAGGCCGCCCAATCACCTGCTATCGCCGCCATGTTTCGGGTAAAACGAAGAGAGGCAGAGGGTAGTAAAACGGATGGCAGAGGCCCAGTTTCTCTAATGAGTGAGACCTTTGATTTCAAGGTTACTGACAGGCCCAGCACTATTATTGACAGTAATGTATCTGGCTCTGATTCTAATAGATTTTCAGTTTTGGCTAATGTACATGAAGAGCTCTCTGTCTTGCAAGTGTAGCAAATTACTGGGTTAAGCCCTGCCCCCATGCCAAATTCCTCATCTACTCAGGCCATCAACCATGACACTACTAGAGGCAAAATTGCCTCACAAGAAATTAGCACCCTAACGAATTTAGTCACCCTCTTGAGAGATGAAATTGAATCCATGAAACCACTGATTACAAATCTAACTTCTATGGTTGGATGTGTACTTGAGGGGGGGACACGTATTGTATCTGATAATACTACAACTAATGGGTCAAGTAGGGGTCAGGGGAAGTGAAATAATTTCCTTACCTGCCGAAGGAGTTAGGGCAAGTAGATACTTGGTTCCCAATGAAATTAAAGATAAATTAACAACTGCCATCAATAGGCCGAAGGGCTCTAATTCAAAGCAAGTCCAGGTATCCAGGACCATTGATGCAAGAGGCAGTAATAATACAAACAGGGTTCCGGCTAGTATGGTAGTAACAGAAAACAATGCACACACTAGGAGAGGAATATGTATTTGAATGAAGCTCATTGCCCAAACAAAATATACATGACCAATGTCCCAAAATTAGGTATGGGGAATAAAGGTAATAGAGAGAATGTTGATTCCCTAACTAACAAGGCAATCCACTGGTTGCGACACGTTAGAGGATGTCGCTCGGTGATTAGGGAGGACATCTTAAAGACAAGAAGGTTAAGTTTCCCTCTTGAAGAATATGACTCCATTAAACTAACCCTACTTTCAGAGCTTCTGGCTGAAAATTTGTTTGCCCTAGAATTTAGAACCAGTCCGCCAGCGCACTCTTGTATCCAGTTGAGGAAGTTTTGCCCTTCATTCCAGGCCCGTCCTGTCCACACACAGTGTATCCGGGGTGGACTGGATGGTGCTGGATTAGATAACAACGATTGACACTCCCAGGATGCGATTATACGACCAGTCGCTAACTCAGGGGGTAGCCCAAACGATGGAGTGACTGGGGTTGATATGATGGTTAGAAGCACCCATAGTGGCGTGGATCGCCTTGACATTATGAGTTCGCCTTTGAGTAGGGAAAGTGTGGTTTACCCTACCACCCTTTCAAACATAGAATCTAAATCAGGGCAAAAGAGGGAACCTTGCATAATTTCTACAATTGATGCACATTTTTGTCCGGTCAGCAACAGTAGACCCGGGGGTGGTAAGTTAATGTCGTGGAATATAGCAGGTCTAGGTTCCAGACTACAGTCTCCGGAATGGCTCACATTCATCAATGATTTTGATGTGTACCTCTTCCAGGAGACTTGGTCATGTGAGCCGCATTTCGCCCAGGGTCCTTTAAATTATTTTGTCCCGGTGATCAAGGGGTCAAAGGGGCGCCCGATGGGCGGTTTAGTTATTTGGGTTCAGCAGAGTCTATCATTTTCCATTAAAGAGTTATCGACTAGAAGTAATGACATCCAGCTTATTAGAGTAGATTTGGGTCCCTTGGGCTGGTTAGACATTTATAATGTCTATTTCAGGAGAAATAGGGGAGGGGGGTCCCAAGTTATAGCGACCTTGGATTCCCTTTTGGAATCTAACTCAGTGAAGAATAACGTAGTTGTTGCAGGAGATCTAAACCTAACCTTTGAGCCCCTGGTTGCTTAGGACCTGTATCCTGGGGAAGAGGAAGATAGGCAATGGGGGGTTCAAAAACTGGATCTGAAACCCCTAACTAAGTGGTCTGAGGATGTCATTTGTATTAATGCGATTTGTTATGAGAAGGGATTAAGGGCATTAAATGGAAGAACTGTGAGTGACATGGCAAGGGCTAATACATTTGACAATGGGCGCTACAGTAGTAGGATTGATTATGTCCTCTGTAGTATGAATCTGTGGCATTTGGTAGGGGATATGGAGGTTAAGCCGTGAATAGAAAGTGACCATAACCCGTTGTGTGTAGTGCATTAATGGTGGAAGCCAGAACAATTAGAGCTGGATATGGCCGCGTATTGGACTCCTGAAAGTGTCCCCACTAATGATCTGCGCAGGCTTAAATGGACACACGTCATGACCAATCAAAAGGTCATGGACAATATTAGTGAGGAGGTTGATAAAGCCATATTGGTCCTCGAGCAAATAAATAAACCTGTTGAAGGTCTGGATGATATAACTAAACTACATGATAGCCTTTTTGTGGGCATCAGGGACCACTTTCTCAAACCAATTAAGAAAAACAAGGGAGTAACCCCTAAGCCGCTCAAGTGGTATAATACCGATTGTAGGAATGCTAGAATTGCACTAGGCACTGCTATTAAGGGGAGGGATCTGGACGCTGTTCGTATAGCTAGAAAAGAGTATAAGAGGTGCATATACAACGCCAAGAAGATGTGGGATGAACTCCACTGGCAGGATCAAAGGGAGGCAGGTGATAGCAAGGATTTTAGGCAATTCCGAAACATCGTCAAGTGGGGAGGAGGGGGGGGGGGGGGGCAGTCCGACCCTCCTGAAAATAATGTTTCCCAGGAGGAATGGGTAAATTACTTCAGACCACAATATGCAGATAATAATCTGAATAATATGACGAATGACTTTAGGCCTGCTTTTATAAGCATGAACTTTTTAATGTTAACGAAGTCTTGATGGCTCTTAGTACGGTGGCCAGCGGTAGAGTGCCGGGGCCAAATGGGGTCCCAGCGGATGTTTTTCTCTACGATAAAGAATGCGGGGGCAAGTACATCATGCTTTTGGCTAATGCTGTGGCCCAGGGAGCACCGGTCCCGGTATCATGGCAGGGAGCCATGATAATTCCTGTATTCAAGAAAGGTGACAAAACGCAGCCAGGAAATTATAGGCCCATCAGCCTCATAGATACTATCCAAAAGGTGATCGGGAGGATGATTCTGAATAGGGTACTTGATTGGGTCGAGGAGAATAGTGCACTGTCCTCCTTTCAAGCGGGGTTTCGTAAGTTAACAAGCACGGTAGATAAGGTATTTCGTTTTACCCTATTACAATGGAAGACTCTCGTACTAGGCAAAGGCAGTCTCTATGCTGCCTTTGACGACTTGCGAGCAGCTTTTGATTTAGTCCCCAGGTCCCAGATATGGGCAGTCCTAAAAAAATTGGGTCTATCTGAAGAAATGTTAACATGACTGATGAGGCTGCATGAGGCCAACTACGCCAAGATACAGTGGGGAGGACAGGGAAGGGTTACCTCGGACTTCCCGGTGGAGCGTGGTGTCCGTCAAGGTTGCTCAATGGCTCCCACGCTTTTTACACTATACATTAATGGAGTAGTTGCCTGCATATCATCAGTAAATACAGATGTTCCCACTCTAGCTGGCGTTAAGACACCGATTTTAATGTTTGAGGATGATACGCTGATCGGCCTGCAGCGCGCCCTATTAATTTTTGAGGAATTTTGTCTGGACCATGGCTTGGAAGTGGTCAAGGCCTTTACGTATTTAGGAATTCATGTGGCGAAAGATAATAAATGGGCCCAACATATTGATATAGCGGCACTCAGGCATAGACAACATGCAGGGGCCTTAAAAATGGAGGATAAAAAAATCTTTAAAAAGCCGATAAAGTCTGTACTCCAAGTTTATGAAGCCAAAGCTCTTAGCTCTGCATTCTATGGCGTGGAGCTATGGGGGTTTGAGAAATTGGGGCCCTTAATAATTTCTGAAAACAAGTTCATCCGTAACATTACTGGACTTCCCATGAGTACCCCTTTGCTGCCACTTAGGTATGATCTTGGTGGGAAAGCTGTTTCGGATTTAGCGAGGCTCAGCCCAATCTTATATTGGCGTAGGCTCTGGACCACACCGGAGCTCCTGCATTATGCGGAAGGATTCATGGATATTATTAAATCCGATGTCTTCCACAAAATTAGCTGGATAAAGGAGCTCAGAAATATCTTAGTAGGTCTGGGTATGCAAATGTTGTGGGAACATCCAGCGACAGCTTCTTTTCCATCAAAAAATGTTTTAAAGGAGATTTATTGGGAGAAGGTTGCATACCGAATCTGGGGGCATATTATCAAGGGGGTTTATCTCCGCTTTTTTGGCTTTAAAAGCCAAGAAAGCGGAGATAAAATTATCTCCCTATTACCAAGCTGTCGCTAACACCAGTTAGTGACAGCTAATAGGAGATAGCGACCATCTTGGGCCCCGCTTTGCATGTCAGTGATATTTATCACTAATGACATGCAAAGTGGGCGTGCCAAGATGTTAGCGACTGGAAACAGTCCCTAACATCGCTATCTCCTATTACCAACTTTTGGAGATATTCGCTCTAAGCGCGAATATCTCCAAAAGCTAACACCTGCCCTGAGCAGTTCTTAGCCATGTTATCCAATGGGAGGTGGATAACATGGCTAAGAGCATTTGCTCGATAATGCATGAATATCGCTGACTTTTCAGCGATATTCATGCATTGCGGCCGTTTTTTATCGCATTTGCGATAAACCTTGCTAATAGCAAGGTTTATCTGCGATAAAAATCGGCGATGTGCGGCGATAATTTTTGTCTCTAAACAAGTTAGAGACAAAAATTATCGCTAGTTGTTGGTAATATGCCCCCTGGAGTGGCACTGGATCTTCAACCATGGCTGGGGGTTTTCTAGAGGCAAAGCTTATCTCCAGGTTAGAGCCTTATTGGGATGCCATCACCAAACCTGGGGACAGGAAGCTCTATTTCCATCTCAGAGCAGGATCCCTACCCCTCAAGTCTTTGACCGGCAGGTGGGCTAGTGCAAGTACCAGCACTTGCCCTGCATGTGGGGATCATAAGGAATCCATTGCTCACTTTTTATTTCTTTGTCCCGCCTATGTAATATCAAGACGAGTCTGGTTAACACCACTGTGCAAGTCTTTGGGGACAAACAGTAGTGCTGAAGCACTAAGACTTATACGCACTAGCACTTTATTGTTCATCTTAATAGCAACTGGTAAATATTTAGGTTGGGCATGGGTGCTAAGGCAGAAATTTTAAGCTTTGATCGTTGATTGTGTGTCTGCTGGTAAGGAACATTTATCCAGTTTGATTCTGTAAAAAAAAAATGTTTAATCTAATTTGAACTCTTAGTCATTTTGCACATAGCAATCGAGATGAACTTTATTAAATCATTGTTTAAGTATTGTGTTTTTAACTATTTGTATGTGACTTTTAAATTTTAAAATTTTTATTGACCAAATATCTGTGAAATCTATGGAATTTCTATGCTTTTATGAGTGCATCTCGAATAAAGCTTAATTGACTTGACTTGACTTGACTTGGGTTAAATCCATCATTCTTTTGCTCACCATGCCACCCCAGTTTAGTTCTGGCCATATGCAAATCTGTCTTGCTCCTCTATTTCTAATGCTTTGTCTTATTGAAAATTCTTCAAACTAGTATTTTTTATCATCCCAGTGTGTCCTGCCATATGGTAATTCAATCCACTATTCTCAGTCAATTGAATTATTATAACTCTCTTTTTTGGGCTCACCTTCATATGTTATACTGAGACTTCAGTGCATCCAGAATTCGGCTGCTTGTCTAGTACTTGATGCACCTGTCACTACCCCTTCTTCCGCATGCCCCAAATCCTTACACTGGCTTCCAATCTCTAAAAGAGTGATGCTCCAGTATATGTGTATCTCTTTTGGAGCTTTCCATCAAGTAGGTCCAGCCTATTTAAGACTGAAAATGACCCATCATGTTCCAGGTCATCTTCTAAGGTAATCGACCTCTGCGGCTTTCTGTGCACAAGTTGTGTTACTCCCAGTCTGACTGGTGCAATCCTTGACTGCCCAACATGGTAACCTGCTCACAGTTCAGTTGATAGCTCATGGTTAGTTACTTCTTTTTAGAAAAGCTCTGCAGACCAGGATTTTCACAACATAATGAGATTTTCCCCTGCTTCAGTTCTGATATTTATAGTGCTAGGACACCTTTCATTTAAGTGCACAATATAAAAATTCTTAAATCATTTCAAATCAAGTACACTCCTACTATGAATGGGGGACAATGCACACCAATAGATTTGTGTGTGACCAACAATTACGCTACATGCTGAGCATATGAGGTATCCTTACCATTTGACTGCATACAAAATGGAATTGGACTGGAATTGCCATGTATCAGCATTTTCAGTCATGTAATAAACCAATACACTCTCTTGCTCTGAAGAAGTTCCATTGCTAAAAGTAATGAAACACACTTGCTGTTTTCGTGTAATTCTGCGTATAAATAAATAAAGAATACTGGAATTGGATAGTTGAACTTTTCTTCTCAACTGATTTTACAAAAGAGGGTGCTCTTTCCAGTTGTGAATTTGGAATATGCCTGCGCACAAAATATTGTCTGGCCCATCAGAATAGGGATTTCCAGAGAGAATAGAACAGAAAAGGCAAAGGGTGAGTTCACTGTTAAATTTGGATAATGTTGAGGATATGCTTCCTGCAGTGGATGTGGGGATTTCTAACACAGTAATCATTACAAACTTTGGTACCAGGAGAGCTCATTCATTCAAGAAAAGCTTATGAAAACAAAAATGTACTACATTTTACAATCATAAAATCAAAACAATTAATTCACAAAGACATTTTATTGTACATAGGAATGAAAAATTTCCTAACTATCGGAAAGGAAAGTTTTAATTCTATTAAGGACTCGGAGGCGAGGAATAGGATTTTTCTTTCTTGCTTTATTTCATGCAGCAGCCATTTATAAGAACAAAAACTACATTTCCCATGAAACCTCAGAAATGAACAAAAGAAGGTTTCACATGAAAAAGGGCCGAGTTCCTCTCTACCAAATTACTGTGGAACTCACGGTCAACGGGCCGTTATTGCCTACTGAGAAGTGTAGAGGGGAGAAACAATTCATTTAAATGGGATCACAATTTACAAGAAACCATGACTCAGAAGAATCACAGACTCCAGAATCCAAGTTAGTGGGTTTATTACAAAGCCACGAACAACTGGATGTATAAGCACCTCATTACAAGGTTGTAGAAGCATATGGGAACTAATACAAATCCAAACCTACGGACTAACTTTATGAGATGGATCATAAACAGAATGACAATCTCCAGAAGCAGAACGCAGGCAATGATTGCCCCCACGTCAAGTTCGGTCTTGGCTGGAATGAATAAAAATAATTAGTCTGTCCCTCCACTACCACTATCGTGACATCCCTACTTGGTATTTCCCAGGCAAGATCAGGAGAAAAGGTGTCAGTGCGTGAAGACTTCCTAAGATGTACACTCACATTGTATGGGTCAGGTAGCCAAAAGCTACAGAGCTCATTCTAAGATGCTCCTTCTTTCTCCATCGATTTCCTCACCCCTTCTCCTTTCTCCTTCCCCGGAACACCATCCCTAATCCAAAACATGAAAACATAGAACACACCCACAGATCACCTCATCTCACTGAACACTTCCCATAGGTGATTTTCCATGCGGTGTCGGTGCTCCCAGCTCCTGGCTCAATGACCTAGATTCCCAGGCCTCCCTCAAAGAGAAAGAACACCGGCACACAATTTCCCTCACCAGGCTATAACGCATCCTACCGAGCCTAACGCTCCTAAACAAAAGATGTTTTTCTAACTAACAAAAAAGAGGACTTTCTTCTCCTGCAACAGAAACGTGAGAACAGAACAAATTCAACATGTACATGAATTTTACCACCTGCATAAAGAGCCTTCCAAGGAAAATACATTTCAGGTCTACAAAACTCGGCTAACATAAGAATGAAATAGATAGGCCTTAAAAATATACACATAAGTGAACATTTTATTTGGGCCTTTCTACATCATTACATTACAAAGCACATTACAATCATTTTAATTACAAGCAACATATGAAAACCTACACGGTAAATGCAATTAGTCTCTTCTATGTTCAATTTTAATATGCTGCACGTTAAATCCACTACATTACATTACATATAAGCAATTTCATAAGACAAATGACATCAAATACTTATGAATTACAATGTTATAACTATGCCCGGGCGTAGTAGGAGGAGTTCCTCTACGCGAAGCTCAGAGGAGTTGGCCAAAAACTCAGTGGAGCTCCGCTCCTTGCCTCCCACCCACCCGCAATAAATATTTTCTAAATACAATTGAATGTCTGGGCGTACGGCGCCAAGGCGCAGCGAGGGTCCGCGACCATAGAGGCAGTGGCATTCAAAATAGCAACTGGAAACGGGTTAGAGAGAACTTGGAGAAAGCGGCTACCTTGCCCCACCCCCCAGCTCACGGGGGATCAGCGCCTAGACGGCTTATATTGGATTATATCTATGCCTATTTTCTGATCCTGAAACTGCTTCACCATTATTCGTTTTACACTTTGCTACAATGGCGCTTTGAAGGTACTCATCAATATGGAGGCATTTTTAAGCAAAAGACCACAAAAACAACGAGGATGAGGGGCGCATCCCCCCTCCTGGGATAAACACAGGCCATCTCCCTCCATGCACCAACAACCGAAACTAAAATAGGACTAGTGCAAAGAGCTAAAAAGAAGACTACAACTTGATGTCCTCGATCAATGGAAATAGAAACAGGACCACACTGGTGAATAGGAGGCTTGGTACAAATAAGGCGGCCATATTGGAGAAGGCACCAACACAAGTATATTTTCCGCTCCCTCCGCCAGCAGATCACAATACCCAGTGAAAACAGGTCAGAATCCTCATACTATGCCAATAACCTCACACCAATGACCGATGATTGTATATTAATACTCTTCGCAAGAGATACACATGAGACACATCACAACAGGCGTTTGTCCGCTAACTTCTCACCAACTGACCTTCCATCTATTATTATCTCTCAATAGCAATTACAATAGACACATAATAGACACACTGCAACAGCCGTCGGTCTCCTACTCCTCTCTGCCCTCACCTCTCCATACAATATAACACAGACGGCCTACCGAAATTCATCCACACAGGACCTTACTAATCCCTTCTGATGGAGCTCACAGGCAGGCACACTTATACCATCACATACCCCCCCCAACCGCTCTAAAAGCGCAACAAAACGCTTCAAACACAATCTTATAAAACAACATCCTGAAACACCCATAGCGGATACCTATTTCTCAATACACAACGGACACACAACTAATGATATCATCTTCCACACGAAGCGCAGAGCGCAATGGAGAAAGGCACTTCTCACCCTATTTACGCTCTCCACCACCAGGAACATACCACACGGCCTAGTTATCTATATCGCCCCCTCCCAACTTATCCAAGCGACGGCAACCATTACCATTTACAATAATGGAACCATACTCATGCAATCTACAGATCGCAATCTAAGCTTACTAGACAACATCTTCCCAATCATCAAGGAGCAAGTGTCTAAAAACCATAGGGCTACTCAAGCCAACCCTTCAGTTAATGCGCAACATACCACACGTCCTATTCTTACTGACAACAACGCCATTGCTTTCTGTCCTATACCCTCCAACACATGTCAAGCCACCACATCGAACCCCCAACTCAACATAGCTGAAGATACCTACGTACCTCCAGCGAACACCGTTCACCCTCCGTCACCCATAACTCTACTCATACCCTCAGACCAATCATCCTCCCCTTCAGACCTCGCAACACACACACACACACACATCAAACCAGTCCCCAGCGCCTACTCCTTTACCCTTAACACAGACGCACTCACCACTCATAGCCACCCCACAGCCCTCACATCACACACACTCTTACCAGCAGCATCCCTCACATCACACACACTCTTACCAGCAGCATCCCTCCCATCCACATTCACACACACAGACCACCCAACATACACATCCACACCTACAACACCTCCACCGTACCCAGAAACACCCCTACCTTCCCCACACACCTTCGCCCCCTACCTCACACCAAACCAGTCCCCAGCACATAGATCAATACCCACACTCACAACCATTCACACACCAGCCCATACCCCATCTATAGCCACCAATATAGCCATCCTTACAACCCACCTAAGTCACACACTCACACCCTCAGCACTCCTCTCACCCACATTCACACTCACAAACTCCACAATCTCTACACTAGGTCAGACCCCATTGCAAGCATCCATTCCAAACCCTTATCCAAACCCACACCCATAACACATCCGCACACCACTTGCCCACCTGCACATAACCCCAGACTCGATGAAATCATATTTTCACTGAACCAAATAAAAGAAGAACTCCAAGCTCTCAATAATCGTTTAGCGAAACAACCTGGAGATGACAGAGTAACTAGACATCCCAAAATCTGCCAACCCAGAAGCCAAATTACCACTAACATGAAGCCCTATTGTCCCAGCTGGTCCTCAGTCCCCTCCTCAAACAACGCATCTCGACCAATCAGAAGCACTAACCTGCTCTCAGAAAGTGATTTACTCTCCCTGGTGAGCTCACACGATCCCACGCCTATGAAGCCTAACACACCTCCAACATCACCAACTCCCGCCCCACTGAAGCCTAACATACCCGCAGTATCATCAATTCCTACTATTCCCCCTAATCCCCATAGGACCACTAAACCAAATACCAGAGGCATCACAAACAACAACCTTAGAAGAATCTGTATCACGCAGGAACCCTCTTCCACCACCAGCACGCCCACACTCAAATGTATTCTCCTGAATTGCAGATCGGCCGCTAGACATGCAGCAGACATAGCTGATCTCCTCCTCACACATGAGCCAGACTTGATAATGCTTACTGAAACTTGGTTAAAAGAATCCTCCACACCAATCATTGACATTCTAGTTCCACCCCATTACAACATCATCAGACTAGACCGAGCTAGAGCCGACAAGCTCGGGGTGGCATAGCCTGCATTTACCGCAGCAATACCTCAGTTAGCAGAGCCATCTCCCCTCTATTCCAATCTTGTGAATACATGTGCCTTAACATCACCAGCAAGGGTACTCCGGTCTGCTCTCTGCATATCATTTATCACCCACTAGGTGAGAACCTCACCTTCACCGAACACTTTATGGACATGGTCTCATCATACATGGGTCGACAAAACACCCAAATATTCCTCGGAGACTTCCACCTCCATTGGAATGATCCTAATAATACAGCAGTGAACAGTCTTAAGAATTTCCTGATTGACCTAGACCTAACGCAATTCTGCAACATCCCAACACACGACAAAGGATCGATCCTGGATTTATTAATGTCTAAAACAGGCTCCATTCAGCTAGAGTCAATCCTACCTTGCGACTGGTCAGACCATCACATCATCACTTTCACCATTAAGGAAAAGGTGAAAACGAACTCAGCCCAACCCACAAGACCAAAAGTGTGGAAAAGAGACCTAACAAAACTTAAGCTCAATACCCTGCCGTCCTCCTGTGCCAACCGATTGCTGCCTCCCGCAGGATCTTCTACAGTACACGAGCTCACCAACCACTACCTCTCGACCATGTCATCAATAATAGACGAGGTAGCACCTCTGCAACTAAATAGAGTCCCTTTGAAAGACTCCAAACCTTGGTATAACAGTATACTCAACGAGGATAGGCGCTCCCTCAGAACTGCAGAACGGGCCTGGAGGTCAACACCATCTACCAACCACCTTTTGATTCTCAGGTCAAAAAGAAACGCATACTTTCGCAAGATCAAGCGCACCAAAGCCGATTATTTCAGCCTCCAACTTGACCAGGCAAGAAACCGTCCCAAAAAACTCTTTGAGCTGATCAAAACCCAATCTAAGGAGGCACCTCGTCGACCACAAGATGTTGAATGCTCGCAGCCAAACTGTGAAGAATTCTCCACCTTCTTCTCCCTGAAGACTGACACCATCAAGAAAGACCTCCTAAAGGATCTAACCTTATATGTGAGACCGAATACACTTACCTCTACTGCTCCCAGTAACCCGACAAGCCAACCCCCATCAAAGCCTATTCCTAAAAATAATGCAAGATGGTCATCATTCTCATCCTACTCCAAAGCTGCCCTAGACAACATTCTCAGTGCATTGAACCCAGCCAACCATTCCGCTGACCCGCTTCCGGCAAACGCAGTCAAAGACCTTACCCCACTGCTTCTACCTCTCTGGTCTAAGATCATAAATAGTTCCCTTCAACAAGGATGCATCCCAGACATCCTCAAAGTAGGCCAGGTCTCACCCATTCTAAAGAAGCCCACAGCAGACCCCACGGACTTAAACAACTATCGCCCAATCTCCAATATCCCTACCCTAGCCAAGCTACTGGAAAAATGTGTACATCTACAGCTAACGAAACATATTGATCATTTTGACCTACTCTACAAACATCAATCAGGGTTTCGTGCCGGTCACAGCACAGAATCAGCCATGACTCACATCATTGACGATGCGCTTCAAATGCTGGACCAAAATGGATCCTGTTTGCTCATCCTACTTGACCTATCCTCAGCCTTTGATACGGTTAAACACGATAACCTCTTAGACCTCCTGAAACACAGAATGGGCCTATCTGGGACAGTGCTAAGCTGGTTCACCTCATTTCTCCAAAATCGGACACAACAATTCAAAATCAAGAACACCCTGTCCAAACCAGTCCCAGTGACCCTGGGGGTACCGCAAGGTTCAGCACTATCCCCAACACTGTTCAATCTCTTCCTGGAACCTCTAACTGAAATTCTACAAACCTCTCACGTGCAATACCACATGTATGCAGATGATGCACAGCTATATCTCAAGATACACTCCCTAGAGAACATCAAACTACTTAACATAGCTCTTAGGAACACCCAAACTTGGCTGGCAGAAAAGCATCTTAAACTGAACGCCCTAAAGACTGAATTTCTCCTAATAGCCCTGCCAGCTCAAATACCGAAACTGCAAGATTGGATCAAACATATCACTGCTTTCAACGTACAGCCGACTATCGTGGATTCAGCAAAGTCACTTGGAATTACTTTAGACAGTAACCTCAACATGCAAAAACATATCAGCAATGCTACTAAAGGAGCCAATCTTCAGATAAACACATTGAGGAAACTAAAACCCTTCCTACCACACAATGACTTTAAGCAGGCAGTACAAGCTCTGATTATACCCAGAGTGGAATACGGATGTGTCACCCTATGTGGCCTGCCCAAAGTATCAACCGCACCCCTTAGAGCTTCAATCAATGCAGCAGCAAGACTCATAACTGGATCTAAACGTAGCTCCCACATTACTCCGGACCTTCAATCCCTGAACTGGCTACCCCTAGATGCGAGAATTCAGCTGAAAATTGCGTGCATGATGCACAGAGCCATACATCAAAAGACCCCCAGTTACCTGGCACAGAAACTGGCGATCTCTGGTGGGACCAGATCCTCTAGAAATGCGGAAAAATTACTACTGAAACCACAAAAATTCCATAAGAAAAAAACCTATAACAGATCCTTCTCTGGGATGGCACCCAGAATCTGGAATGCCTTACCCCAAAAATCAGACTTAACCCTTCCACGGCTGCTTTTAAATACACATGAGTATGGTCTACTGAATCAAGGTGGTGAAAGGCAGCTAGCTCTTAACCACAAGACACTTATTAGATTATTTGTACCTCTGTGTGGATCTACTACTTTTTCTTGTATATGTAACATTTTACTGTTTGTATAGCGCTCTGATATCCGCTAGGATCTTGTTCGCGCTCTATAAAACTCTCAAATAAATAATTAAAGTAAAATAAAACTGCACTTACCTTATCGCCGCGTCCCAGGCTGCCTTCCTCCCCACCGTAACCCCGTACGTTATGGTATGGCTGTGCAGTCCTACCATGAGGTATGTCTGACGTAGGGGATTATGGCGAGGAGGAGGAGGACAACCCGGACGGCGTGATAGGGTAAGAGCGGTTTTATTTTACTTTATTGTAAACTGTAATTAGAAAATATTTATTGCAGACGGTGGGAGGCAAGAGGGTCCAGGGCTGACACCGCTGCGCTGCGGAGTCTGAAGATTTGCAGGAACTTCGCATTCTCTGGAGCAGAGTTCAGTGCCCAGGGTTAGTTATAACATGAATGCTACGTTGTCTCTTTTCATAACACAACACTTTTTCTACCATTTACACTTTCATGTGTTATTACTGAACACTTTCTACTGATCAAATGTTATCACAACAAAGAAATATATGAGGGTGCAGACTATCCGTGGTTATGATGCACCCCTACAATTTTCAGAACACCATCACGCTCCATCACACAGATAATGTCCTATCAGGCAGCGAGTGCTCCAACAACTTCACCCAAGGAAGCTCTATCCTCCTCTGTCTCCCTGCGAACACAGCCGATACATTTCCGTACCACTCTTGTTTACTAGATTCTGATCATACGAAGTAAATGAAGCGAAGTCACCACTTGGGAGTGCAAACAAACATCGTCCTCAATAACCAAGTGAACGATACGCAGTATAGTGATTTACAAAATAGTAAAAATTCTATATTGATAACCATAAACAATCATAGGATTACTTACATCTTCAGCAACAGAGATATTCTGGGCAGAAAGTGTCAAGAAACTTGGGTAGACTAATCCTCGCCTTCGAGTCCTTAGTAGAATTGAAACCTTGTTTTACGATAGCTAGGAAAGTTTTCATTCTATGTCAGGATCGGAGGTGAGGTTAGGCTAAATGTAACTGCCAGCATTTGTAAAGCGCACAGCTACCTCCGGAGAGGGGTTCCGGTGCTGGGGGCCGTCGGTAATATTAAGCAAGCTATTGCCCAGAGTCACATGGTGCTGGGCTAACCTGTCGCTGAAGCCGGGGATCGAACCATGAACCCTGTGGTCTAGAGTCAGGCACCTTGGCCGCTGCGCCACACCTCTTCTCACTAGGTTTGCTTAAATCATGTCCACCACCAAGGACGCCAGATCTAAAATGGAACCTCTTGAAGGTGGAATCTGAGGTCCAATCTGCAGCATTCAGGATATCCTCCAGCTGCGCCCCCAAAGAGAACGCTTTAGAGAGCATCGCCCCCCTGACCAAATGGGCCCAGAATTTGGAGGTTTCTATCCCAGCTTCCTGCATGGCCCTATGGGATCCACCTCGCAATAGTTGGTGAGGATACTGCTCTGTGAGCTTTTGTGAGCGTGATAAAAAGCTGTTGTACGCCCTGTGGGCAAATGTCTTCCGTCAAACCTCGTAAGCTTCATGAGCCCGTACCAAACACAGTTTAGGGACATCAGGGAAGTCTGGATAGGTTGCTAACCTTGAGTTACATTTCTTCCTTCTGGATATATGGAAAGTAACCCCTTCTGGAGTAAACACCCTACCTGTTAGGTCAAGAGCTCTCACATCTAATACCATCTGACAATAAATCAGGAATAAAAGGGTTGCCAATTTTGCCGACATTTGCCAATGTGGAATCTCAGTGGAGATTGCCGAATTAGCATTCCCCAGAAACATTACTGCCCTTTGCGCCCAGTTGGAAAGCTCTTCACGAGAAATCAATGAGCCCAAATTCTTGGCGTCTTCCATCATGTTCAGAATCTCAGCTAAGGGACCAGCAGTGTCCATGGCAAGCCCCCTAAGATCGATTGATTCCTTTTGTGGGACCTCAGAAGAACTTAGGGGGTCATTAGGATAGCGGGCGGATCGCCACCGCTCGTATGACGGTGGCGATCCAACCTCTTAAAACGACCGCCCACATTGAAATTACCCCCCACCAAATTACCATGGCAGGGGGGACCCCAGCGGACGGAAAGACTGGCCGCCGGTTTTCCTCCCGGTCGAAGAGTCGACCGGGCGGAAAAGCTGTTTACATGGTGGCGGTGGCTGGGGGACACCGCCATCCATATTAGCATATGCCGCCACGGTAAGGCAGGCGGTTTTCGCCATTGGGTGCGATTATGGGGGTTGGGGGTGCACATGGGGGGTACCTATGGTACCCCGCTGCAGTTCCATGCACAACATGCCAGGCACTGCGCGGTGCCTGCCACGTTGTGCATGGAACTGCACGACATGCCTTCTTGGCATTGCGGCGGGTGGTGCTGAGAGCACCGCCCGCCACAATGTCAAGAATGCAGGATGCGCACGCCAGTGTGGCGGGCGCATCTTAATGCCACCAACGGGACCCCCGCACCAATGGCAGGCGGTCCCATTCTACGGAAGGATTGCGGGCGGATCCTAATGATGCCCTTAGTCAGGAAGGTGGTCATCTTAGCATTCACATCTGGCTTGAGGTACACTTTCCCCTCCAACGTCGGCCTGGGGCACTCTGCATGGAGACAAGTCCTCACCTCCTTATCCAGGGGCTTGCATTGCCTGGCAGCAATATAGGCAGCCACCTTAGAGGCAGGGGTCCATGCCCCCGATCTGGGGTGCAGCAAGTCATCCTGATTCAACATATCTATTCCCTGGTCCTGGGGATCCGAGACAGGGCCCTTCGCTGACGGGCACCAGGGTCTACCCAAGTCCCTGTTTCCGTCCGAGATCTAGGGAGACTCATCCAGGTCCCCCAAGATCCTCCACTGGGTGGGAGAGGTTAGGGGAGCCTGAGAATCCATAAAGGCTTTCTTTAGCTGTGCAAAGGTGTCCATGTCTGCGCGTACATCTTCCAAGTGCTTGGGGTCTAAGGCAGAGGTGAAGAGCTGCCCTGTAAGTAAGGGGTTCTGTGCCCCAGGAAGGTCTTCCCTCAGTTTGAGGGGTATGTGGCATTGAGCCTGGAGTTGGAGTATTTTCCTCTCCAAAGGTGCCACCACCTGGGAAACCGTCTTGAAGATGGACGCGTCCATCGGTAAACAGTCAGAATATTGGGTTTTTTATTTCGACTTGCACTAATATAGAGTGCAAAATAGTAGGATAAAAAAATATCGACTTTCAGAATATTGTGGTACAGAATATCGAGTCTAAGGTAAGTATTATCATTTTTAAGAATATCAAAATCATTAATATTGTTTAAAAAATATCGAAGCCATTAATATAATTTGCAACAATATAGGGGTCCATTATAATAGCGGGCAGATCGCCACCGCCCGTATGATGGTGGCGATCCGCACGCCATTATTTACCGCCCGCCTCCCATTCCCCCCCGCCATATTAGGATGGCGGGGGGGACCCCGGCGGACGGTCTTTCCGCCAGTCAAACAGGTGACTGGGCGGAAAAGGAGCTTGATATGGTGGTGGTGCTGCCGATATGGAAAGGCATGCGGAGTATGCAACATGTGGAGGCCCGTCGCGGGCCCTCAGGGTTTTGGGGGATGCACATGGGGTACCATTGGTAACCCCCTGCATTTGCATGCACAACGTGACAGGCACAGCGCAGTGCCTGCAACGTTGTGCATGCAAATGCACAAATGCCTTTTTTACATTGCGGTGGGTGCTGCTGAAAACACCGCCCGCCACAATGTAAAAAATTTGTAGGACCGCCGCACACATAGTGGGCAGTCCCATTTGCCGATATGATGTCAGGCGGACTTTGTCTGTCCGGCATCGTAATAGACCCCCTAGTTGTTAAAAATATAGTTTTTTATAGTTAGTGTTATATATTTTAGTATGTATTTTAAATGTATGTGTTCTATTTTTTTGTCTAAGTATTGCATTTGTTTTTTAATATATGTATAATATTTTATAAGTTATTAATTTTATTTGAAGTAAATTTTGCGTTTTAGTTCTGTAGCGGGTTGTGGGTTTATAGGGGAATATGGTGGGACGTAATTTAATTATAATACATTTATTAATCATTTTTAGACGTTATTAACTTTATTTTAATAACATTTTGTGTTTTAGTTCCTTAGCAGGTTGTGGGCTTATAGGGGAATAGGGTGGGAAGTAATGTAATAATAATTAATTAATTAATATTTTCTATTTATTATTATTTATGTATTTAACACTTTACATTGCTAATAGTGGCAATTAATGTATTAATAATTATGTAATAATTGGCTGTTAATTATTATTGATCAATTGGTAATCAAGGTAATTGTGTCATTTTATAGGAGCAGGTTGTGGGTTGATAGGGGAGTAGGGTGGGAAGTAATTCATTTATAATTATTTAAATACTATTTTTTATTCATTCATATTTATGTATACAGTATTTTCTATTGTTCATTGTGGCAATTCATTTATTATTAATTATTTATTAACTGTTAATTATTGTTGATAGGGGAGTAGGGTGGAAAGCAATTTAATTATAATTAATTCATTAATTCATTTGATTAAATATTATTTATGAATACAATAATTTGTATTGTTAATTGTGGTAATTAATATATTATTAATTGTTTATTTACTGGTTGTTAATTAATATTAATGAATTGGTAATTATGCTAATTGTGTCATTTTATTATGAGTGAGTTGTGGGTTGATAGGGGAGAAGGGTGGGAAGCAATTTAATTTTAATAAATTTTTAAATATTTTTATTAAAAAAGTATATCTTATTTTAAAGTGTTAATTATGTGAATTAATTTATTCTTAATGGTTTTTATTTTGTTTGTGAATTGTTATCAATTAATTATTGAATTCTTCATTAATTATGTTAATTGTCTCATGTTTTACAACATTGGTGGTGTCATTTATAGGTGATTATGGTGGGAGGTAAATTATTATTAATTAATTAATAGTTAACTGTTGCTAATTAATAAATGGCATGTCAAAATTGCTAACTGTGAAATCATTTTGATGTCTGAGTTGTGGGGTTTATAATTGCAAATGTTGGTAACAGAATTGTTTAGAATTAATTTATGATTTGTTCTTAATTGGTATTAATTTTTTTATGTAAAATTAGTTATGGGAATTGTGTAAATATATTTAGGTGTGTGTTTTGGTGTTTATTGGGGTAGAGGATGGAAACACATTTAGTGTAAGTAAATTAATTATTAGTTGATCATTAATAGTCATTCATTAATTGATTAATTGTTTTGTTAATTGTTTTGTTTTTATTTGGTTTGGGTATTTAGGTTTAATAGATGTGATCTTTGGTTTTATCCCCTCCGCTATCCAACACTTTCCCTACTGTTGCACTCATTGGAGTGGTAATAGTAATGTATTCCCCTCTGCTATCCAACACTTTCTCTACTGTTGCACTCTCTGGGTTGGGAATAGTAATCTTTATCCCTCCGCTATCCAACACTTTCCCTGCTGTTGCACTCACTGCAGTGTGAATAGTAAATTATTCCTCTCCGCTATACAACACTTTCCCTACTGTTGCACTTGTTGGAGTGGGAATAGTAAATTATTTCTCTCCGCTATCCAACACTTTTCTTACTGCTGCACTTGCGGGAGTGGGAATAGTAATTTTTACCCCAACGCTATCCAACAGTTTCCATACTGTTGCACTCGCTGGAGTGGGAATAGTTATTTTTACTCCTCCGCTAGCCAACACTTTCCCTACTGTTGCACTCACTGGAGTGGGAATAGTAATTTTTACCCCTAGCCTATCCAACACTTTCCCTACTGCTGCACACGCTGGAGTGGGAATAGTCATTTTTACCCCTCCGCAATCCAACACTTTTGCTACTGTTGTACTCCCTGGAGTGGGAATAGTAATTTTATCCTCTATGCTATCCAACACTTTCCCAACTGTTGCACTTATTGGAGTGGGAATAGTAAATTATTCCACTCCGCTATCAACACTTTCCCTATGGTTTCACTTGCTAGAGTAGGAAAGGTAATTTTTATGCCTCCGCTATCCAACACTTTCCCTACTGTTGCACTCGCTGGAGTGGGAATAGTAATTTTTATGCCGTCGCTGTCCAACACTTTTGCTACTGTTACACTCCCTGGAGTGGGGTTAGTAATTTCATCCTCTCCGCTATCCAACACTTTCCCTAATGTTGCAGTTATTGGAGTGGGATTAGTAAATTATTTCCATACGCTATCCAACACTTTCCCTACTGTTGCATTCATTGGAGTGGGAATAGTACATTATTCCCCTCCGCTATCCAACACTTTCCCTACTGTAGTATTAATAGGAGTGGGAATAGTAAATGATTCCCCTCCGCTATCCAACACTTTCTCTACTGTTGTCGTCCCTGGAGTGGGAATTGTAATTTTATCCCCTCCGCTATCCAAAACTTTCCCTACTGTTGCACTTGCTGGGGTGTGAATAGTAATTTTTCCCCTCCGCTATTCAACACTTTCCTTACAGTTGCACGTTTTGGAGTGGGAATAGTAAATTATTCCCATCCGCTTTCCAACACTTCACCTACTGTTGTACTCATTGGAGTGGGAATAGTAAATTATTTCCCTCCGCTATCCAACACTTTCCCTACTGTTGCACTTATTGGAGTGGGAATAGTAAATTATTCCACT
Source organism: Lissotriton vulgaris (assembly GCF_964263255.1). Classification (NCBI taxonomy): domain Eukaryota; kingdom Metazoa; phylum Chordata; class Amphibia; order Caudata; family Salamandridae; genus Lissotriton; species Lissotriton vulgaris. Next base: position 24,389 of record NW_028245969.1, read on the forward strand.
CCGCTATCAACACTTTCCCTATGTTTTCACTTGCTGGAGTGGGAAAGGTAATTTTTATCCCTTCGCTATCCAACACTTTCCCTACTGTTGCACTCGCCGGAGTGGGAATAGTAATTTTTATGCCGTCGCTGTCCAACACTTTTGCTACTGTTACACTCCCTGGAGTGGGGTTAGTAATTTCATCCTCTCCGCTATCCAACACTTTCCCTAATGTTGCAGTTTTTGGAGAGGGATTAGTAAATTATTTCCATACGCTATCCAACACTTTCCCTACTGTTGCATTCATTGGAGTGGGAATAGTACATTATTCCCCTCCGCTATCCAACACTTTCCCTACTGTAGTATTAATAGGAGTGGGAATAGTAAATGATTCCCCTCCGCTATCCAACACTTTCCCTACTGTTGCATTCGCTGGAGTGAGAATAGTAATTTTTACCCCTCCGCTATCCAACACTTTCTCTACTGTTGTCGTCCCTGGAGTGGGGATAGTAATTGTATCCCCTCCGCTATCCAAAACTTTCCCTACTGTTGCACTTATTGGAGTGGTAATTGTACATTATTCCCCTCCGCTATCCAACACTTTCCCTACTGTTGCACTCCCTGGAGTGGGAATAGTAATTTTTTCCCCTCCGCTATTCAATACTTTCCCTACAGTTGCACGTTTTGGAGTGGGAATAGTAAATTATTCCCATCCGCTTTTCAACCCTTCACCTACTGTTGCACTCATTGGAGTGGGAATAGTAAATTATTCCCCTCCGCTATCCAACACTTTCCCTACTGTTGCACTTATTGGAGTGGGAACAGTAATTTATTCACCTCCACTATCTTACACTTTTCCTACTGCTGCACTTAATGTACTGTAAAATGTAGTTTTAGAAATTAATAAATATTTAATAATTCAATGTAGAATTTTTTTTATGTTATAGGTGTATGTATATATATATATATATATATATATATATATATATATATATATATATTTATAATTTTTAATATATTTCTAAAGTCTTATAATTTATTAAAATAATGATGCATTAATTATTATTAAGTAAATATATATATACTAGCAGCCCGTCCCGACGTTGTCCGGGTATGAATTGCTGCCAGACAGTAGTATATTGTTTTGTAGGATTTCGCTTTGATAGCATTTCTTATCTGTGACAGGCCTGTGAAACGCTCCGATTCACAGTGCACTGCTGATGCACTTAAGAGTGCGCGTTCAGTAGTGTGTGAACTCGAGTTTCCCTACTTTATTTTTCCTTGCAATATTATATAGCGCAAACTCGACAACATGGCATGAGCACAATTTACATTACAGAAGAACACATTAATTTGTGGTAGGCACGGGGAGACAAAGCGATTTGCCTGGAATCACAGGATGTTGAGCTCATGCCGAGATTCGAACGTAGCTCCCCAGCTCTAAAGTTCGCAATTCTAGAACTTGTGGCGGGAGGTGTGTTTAAAAGTGGATGTCGGTGCTGGCCATCAATGAGAGGGCTCAACACTAAATTGCACACCTATTGTCTCAAACATATGTGTGTAAAGACATGTGAGTAGTTGCCTCTCTCAACCAACGAACTGCTACAAGTGAAAATTGACTAGGGGAGACATCCCTTAAGGATAAGAACCCTCACTCACCCAAGGGTGACATGCTTCATCATATGAGTCCTCCTTACCAGTGTGGAAAACCTAGTCACCACTGGGAGCTACTACTTCGGTGTTTAAGGAAGGAGCTCAGAGATGTTTTTTGAAGTAAGGATGGTATTCCCATATGTGAGAGAATTGGTGTAATGAGGTATGCAGCGCTGTGTGAAGGATGGGTAAGTGAATTTAAAACTATCCAAGTGGAGACACTATATTACTTGATTGATGTGTTCCGCTTGACTGGGTTAAAAAGGAAACAGCACAGTGGTATGGATATAGAACCACTGTCACTTAATGGTCAACATGTTTCAGCCTATTGATCTACAAAAGAGTATCAGCGGCTTTCTTCAGGACCAGATCAAATATGTGAAACTGCTGCTGCAAAAATATGTGACAACTAATAAATCTAATAGAATAAAGTAAATTTGTACAACACCGGTATTCCTGCTTTTCATTTGTTGGTCAGGTCATACCCAGGTATCCTCAATAGTAGGAAAATCCTGCCTCACCTCTACCTGGCTGGCTGCTCTGGAAGGAGGCCCGCACTGTCCGTCGGTACCTCTTTACCCAGTAGAGCTCGCCCCGGGAGGACAATGAGAGAGACCTGTGCATTTTTCAAATCGGTGGTGAAAAAATATGAGTAAGTTGCTGGAGATCTGGGCCGCCGTGCCACCAATGTACTTACCGGGGGTGGGTAAACACCCATTATTCCGCAACTTTCTTTCCGCATACCATCACTCCGCATACTTTCATTACAAAAGTACCATGACTCCGCAATGTCATTATAACGCATGGCATTACATTTTATATGCTTTTACCAAGCATTCATTTGCAACGAAATTCGTTGTAAATGCATGAATGGTAAAAGCATGTTTTTTTTTAATGTTTGGATAAGGTAAGTATGGATATAGGGGTATATGTTTTGGGGTACTGAGGTATATGTTTTGGGGTGTTTGGGTATTTTAAGCGTTCAGATATAGTTTGGGGTTATGGGATACAGGGGTAGTTTTAAGGTTTAGGGATAGGTATGGGTTTTGGGGTACAGGGGTATTTTTAGGGTTCAGAGCTAGGTTTGGGTTTTGGGGTTTAGGGGTATTTTAAGAGTTCAGGGCTAGGTTTGGGTTTTGGGGTACACGGGTATTTTTAGGGTTCCGGGCTAGGTTTGGGTTTTGGGGTACAGGGGTATTTTAGGGTTCAGAGGTAGGTTTGGGTTTTGGGGTACAGGGTTATTTTATGGTTCAGTGCTAGGTTTGGTATTTGGGTACAGGGGTATTTTTAGGGTTATGGGGTAGGTTTGGGTTTTGGGGTACAGGGGTATTTTAAGGGTTCAGGGCTAGGTTTGGGTTTTGGGGTACAGGGGCATTTTAGGGTTCAGGGGTAGGTTTGGGTTTTGGGGTACAGGGGTATTTTTAGGGTTCAGGGCTAGGTTTGGGTTTTGGGGTACAGGGGTATTTTTAGGGTTCAGGGGTAGGTTTGGGTTTTGAGGAACAGGGGTATTTAAAGGGTTCAGGGCTAGGTTTGGGTTCTGGGGTACAGGGGTATTTTTAGGGTTTAGGGATAGATTTGGGTTTTGGGGTACAGGTTATGTTTATAGGGTTAAGATGGGTTAGTGTTTAAGGGTGTTGGGGTATTTTAAGGAGTAAGGGTGGGTTATGATTATGGGGTGCAGGGGTATTTAAAGGGAGCAGGGTGGAATGTACAGAACCTGGGAAGAAAAAAAGTGAAATATTGGGCACAACGCTCGCTTTTGTTTCCGTAATCCCGCGCCCTGCACACGCCCACGCCCCCAGCACACGCCCACAGCACACGATATGAGACATGGCATGAAGGGCGGAACGTACCACACGCCCCCAGCATTTGTCACGCCCACAGCACAACGCAGACACGCCCACAAGGGACTACTTTGCTGGCACGGTTCTTTTACCTTTTAAATGTATATGGTGGGCGTCTGCATAGCCTATGTCCTTCTGCTGCAACTGCCCTTTCCAACGCTGTATTGGGTGTTGTGATTGGTGCTCTGGTTCCTGAGATTACTCGCCTCAAAGGTTTGGGCTTTCTCTTTATTATATCAGTGTAGATGACATTTTATATTTTTAGGTTTAATTTATTTTTACATTACATTTACTACCTATAATTGTTAACATTTTCTAATAATTCTAAAAAGAAAATTAAGTTATATGTATTCAATTTTTTTTACATTATTTTATATACATTTTTTAAAAAACAATATTTTTTCTTTCAAAATATTTAACAACTATATTTTTGTTCTCGATATTTTAGTACTTACCATTATGAAGATGCAATGTCGATATATTTGACAGCGATATTTGTGACCCAATATTTTGGGAACACAATATTTTGTCCGTCGATATTTTGCCAGTGATCCGCGTCCATCACCTGACAGAAATTATCATTGATGGGGAGGTAAGTTACCTCTTCCTCCTCCTCCTCATAATATTTATCAAGGTCCTCCATTAGCTGAGTTAGATTGAGGACTGTGGAGGATAGGGGAATAAAGACTGAGGTTAAAACCTTTATTAAATGCAACCCAAAGGGTGAATAAGAAAAAAGGCCCTTGACCTGGGACCACTTCTCCCTTCTGAATAACTAGGGTAGTAAATGCCTGAGCCGGTCACCTGATGAACGTGATTCTTACCCGTTAAAACTGGTGTTATAGTCCAGGCAGAAGAAAGCTCTCACATCGTGTAATCAGTGTATTAAAACTTCACCCGTTTAGGCAGAGCAGTGGCCGCAGCAGTATCACTGCGTTTCAGCAAGCGGGTGAGAGCCTTCATGGTTAAGATGCTCTGTGCTCATGAATCGATAACGTGGTACCCCTAGCGGTCGGAAGACCGCACCGAGTTGAGTGCCAGACAGTGGAGTGAGCTGTCACAAAGATAAATGCCAAGCAAGCCTGGATATACTGATCAGTATTAAAAGCCAAAATGCGGGAGGAGGTTCGCGCGCTTACAAGATGGCCGCGTGAGCTCTGGGCTCCAGAGACCCCCGCCGCCACAGATATTATCCTGACAATTAGCCTGGCATTGATGGGCCGATAATAGAAGCCTTTGCGAAGTGGTGAAGGTGGCTGCATTCCGCGGCCGATTTCGCCGTTGGGTAGCCGAGCAATATCGTTGGCGAGATTTGGGCCTACGGATCATGGGAGCCGGGGTCTCGAGTTAATATTGACCCCGGCTGGAAGCGAACAACAGCGGGCCCAAGAACCGGAAGTTGCCGGTCCGACCCGCGCCTGCGGCCGATCGCACCCAAAGCCTGTTTGGTCTCCGGCCTTCCCATCGGCCACACACTGTGGGCGGGAAGACCCTTCTCTCCCCTGTTGGTGCCGCGGCCGCAACTCGCGCCTGGCTGTGGTGTGGAAGTTGACGCCCAAAGACTCCTGTGTGGTGGCGCGGCCGCAGGGGTGCGGTCTCCTGGCGTCTAGTGCGGACTCCCCACGGTGAACGAAGGAAACCCCCCCACATGCTTGCATGGTGTATGGATGCGGCAAAGTGGCTTGATGAGGCAGCTGAGCCCTGCAAAGTCTAAGGGAGGCACCGGAATGGCCCGGGAGTGCTCCTCCAGAGAGACTATTGTTGCTCGGTGGCTGGGGCTGGAGGGGGCAAAGCAGACCCCTTATATAGGGGATACGCCTGCAGAGGTGGGCGACGGAGGGGATGACGCTGCAGCCATTGTCAGTCCGCTGGATGGTTTGCGGAGCGGCTGGCAGGAAATGATCCTGGGTTCAGTGCCTCATCGTTAGGAGTCGGCTGATGCCGGATTGCGGAGCGGCAGAGGTGGCAATCTACCCGAGTGGCTGCTGTGCAGGCCGGTGGAAGTGGCTGCGCCCGGAGGCAGCACGACATGGTCGCTGAGAGCCCGGCTGGCCAAACAGCTCTGTACGCGGACCCAGCGGCGACAGTATCGGTAGAATCCGAGAGATGCCCAGAGTTCTCTGCCTGCGATGAGCACAGCCCCTGCTAATTGGCGAGCGTCAAGATATTGAGTGGACGGGCCCGAACCCAGCAGTGAGATGGCGACTAAACCGGAGACATAGAAACAGCAATCTAAGTCCTCCAGTGGGTCCCGACTCGTCCAATCGAATAAGCTGGATCGCTACACGCAGCCTACGGGTTCACTCACCGGGTCCGGGAGGCCACAGGACTGGAGTGGAGAGGCCCCGGGCCGACGTTGGAGCCCGCATTATTGGATGTGTGGCAGCAATAGACGGGGTTAAAACTTTCCTTGGTCAAAAGATGGAGTCCCTAGACCACAAGTTGGAAACTGTAACCATCGACGTAAATCTAATTTGAGCCGAGCTCACCAAAACGAGCGAGAAAGTAAAGTCGTTGGATATCAAAATGGCGAGTTTGACGGACGACCTAGCGCAACTGCAGCAGGAGGTTCAGATCCTTAAAGCCTCCAGTGAGATGGCGAGCCGAAGCTGGACGAATACGAAGGGAGGGCCCGGAGAAACAATGTGCGCATCATCGGAGTTCTGGAGAAGGCCGAGGGTCAGGCTCCCGATCTGTTTGTGGAGGACATCATCCTCAACCATCTGAAAATGAAGGGGCTGGGAAACTTCTTCACAGTGGAGCGGGCACATAGGATTCCGGGGAGAAAGCCGCGGCCCGGGGCTCCACCTCGTCCGATGATTGCGAGGGTGCTCAACTTTAGAGACAGAGATGCCATCCTGCAAGCCTCCGGTACTGGGGGCCCTTTGAGATATGAAAACTCCACCCTTAACTTTTTCCCGGACTTCACGCAGGCGGTTCAGCGGCAGCGGCAGAACTTTTTCGGAGTGAAGAAGCGGCTTCTTGATAAAGGATTAAAGTATGCTATGATGTTTCCTGCCAAATTGCGTGTTGAGACGGGGGGGAAAGACTGTTTTTTTGACAATCCCGAAATTGCCTTGGACTGGGTGGAGAGCCTTTCCTCCCAGAGAGACTCTCAGAGACGGAGCGGAGAAGAGGGAGAGGGCTCGCAAGAACAGGAATGATAAGTACTGTCAACCTCTGTGGAGCGGAATCATGCGGGGTGGGGGTCAGCAAGGTGGTATCATTGTTAGTATGCCCTTTTGGAAGGGGAGTCGAGACAGATGAAATAGTATCCTAGTGGTGTGCAGGGTGGTGGGGCACCGAACTCCTCCTTAGATCTACTTTTAGATAGTCGGTTAGTTAGAGTATGGGGCGACCGGCACACTGCGAGTTGGGGGTTGGCGATTGCCGTGAGCAGGGGTGCAGGGTGGGGAGAGATGAATGTGGGGTTTGATGATGAGTGTGTGTGGTTTATTCAGTTATTATTTTTCAGTCTCAGGCGACAAAAATTCATTGACATGCTTTCCACATGGGTTCGGCGGCAAGATATAGTCAAGGGTCGGAATGAGTGTGTTGAGATGGAATGTGAACAGTTTGGGTGATAAGATCAAGATGGGGATGGGTGGTCAACTTTTCAGGCGACATTCCCCGGATGTGGTCCTGCTTCAAGAGACGCTTGGTTGGTAATAAATGCATGGCCCTTCATAAGGGAGGGTATAAGCTGGTGGTGCGTGCAGGATTTACATCTGATTCCAGGGGAGTTGGGATCCTAGTCAAGAATTCCTTTCCATTGTCAGTGCAGTCGACTTGGATTGATCAGAGGGGCAGGTATGCAGGTGTATCGGGGCAGGTTGGGGGCCGGACGATCACTCTCCTGTCCATTTATGTGCCACCTGGCCTTCAGACTGAGACCTCACTATTATCTTCCTAACACTGCCCCTTGGTGATCTTGTGTTGGGTGGAGACTTTAACTCTGTATTAGATGGGGAGATAGATCGTAGCCCGCCCTGAGTGCTCGTGCCGGCACAGAGATGGCTTTCTGATTTCCTGGACACCCTGGGGCTGGTGGACGGTTGGCGGGTGTGCCATCCAGCATCTACACATTACACCCACGCTTCGGCGGCTCATGGCAGCCTGTCACGGCTGGACTATATGCTGCTTACGGTGGTGATCCACGAAATTAAATATCTTGGAGGGGGGGGGGAATATATAAATAAATAAAAGTCAAAATGCTGAATAAAATTCACCAAAAGTACAGTGATATGAAGGAGAGGCAAAAAACACACTTATCTTGGCCTACTGGAGCAGCAAAGAAAGAGGAGGATAGAGCGTCCTCAGGGGAAGTTGTTGGAGCACTCGCTGTCTGATTGGATGTGGAAACTTCTTTTTGTTCATTTCCCGAGGTTTCATAGGAAATTTATTTTTTGTTGTTCTTATAAATACCTGCTGGATGAAATAAGGCAAGAAAGAAAAAGCCCAATCCTCGACTCCTGTCCTGACATAGAATTGTCCAAACCCAGCCATTATATCAAGCAAAGCTGTTCGATCAAATAGGTACATAACCTCAGGACAATTATTAGTATTCCTCTTTAAAGATAGAGGACAGACAAATATATCTCTTTGAGGTAAGAACAATAAATAGTCTAGTAAAGAAATGCCCTAGATCTGGTTTTATAATCTACTTGCCTGGATAGTAGCTCTTGTTCAGGTGGATCAATCTTCTAAAACCAGAGGTGTACTATATTTGGTTGAAACTCATCCTAGCCCATTATACAGCATGTAATCTTCCATTGGCAACCTTCATGAAATAGAGTAATATATCTGAGTTTTCAAGCCAATTTGTGAAAAAAGAGATGCAATGGTTTATTCTAATATATTGCAACTATTTATATATTCTTAGGCATCTGAAGAGGTCAGCTGTTTTTAGTACCAATGTGCTAAAACTATCTATTGCTTGATTTACCAAGAACATGTGACTCAGACCTTCCAGTCGCTTTTTAATTGGGAGGTGGAAACCAAACCATGTCTGTCAGTGCCTTCCAAAATGTATAATTATTTTTGCTTGATTCTCTCCTGGAAAGACTGGAAGAATCTGAGGCAAATGATCTTCACCAGCAATGCACAGGACGTCAACCCCCGACTCCAATTGTAAGTCCTGTAGTGGGTTACTGGTTGAGGGGGTAAACCCTACTCAATCATCAACCACAATCTCTGTCAGGGTGAAACACAAGCATACCCCAAATTAAACTGTGCTTAACCTTCTAGTAGTTTAGCACAAAAGGAGTCACACTTAACTTTGAGGCAATATGCAAAGCATTTATGCAGCACTTCAAACAGTAATAAAGTGAAAACACAACACAAGAAATATCCCACAACTATTTAGAAAAATAGAGTAAAATATAATGCATTATTCAACACTGAAATGCTAAAAATCTAAACAGTAGAGCTGAAGATATGAAACTTTAGAGCCTTAAGTGAAAATAGCCCTAAAAAGCACAAAGCGCCACTCGTAGCTATCTGGGTGTGTGACACGGGTGAAAGTCACAGATTCAGGCCGACTGCAATAACGTGTGGGCCGGGTACAGAGATCAGGTTAGTCCCGCTGATAGAGTCACCTTTAAAGTCCAGTGCCTAGAATTCACTTGGCTGTAGAAGAAGCCGAGAGGGATAGGTAGAGTTTTGCGGATGGTCGTCGAAGTAGCAAGAAGAGCAGGCTGGGCATTGTGGGCAGTCGTGGATGTAGCACAAAAATCCTGTTGGGTGTTGCAGCCAGTGATTGCTCGAGCTTCGCGTTGGCAGTTACCATGAGCAGTCGATGCTGTAGTGTGAAGTGCAGATCTTGCAATGCTGGGCATCGTTGGTGTTTGCTGAGGCACAGAGAATCGGATTCACCAGAACACATTGGTGGAAGGTGCGGTTGGCAGTTCTTGCACAAACAAGCTTGTTTGCATTTGCAAAGAGCATACAAATGTCAGGGAAGCTCAACTGAGGCCACACCAAGGGCCCACAACCTGTGACCCACCACTTGGGGGTCATGCACTCATTCCAGCAGGGTCCAGCTGGGCTTACGCAAGTTCAGGCAGCAGGTTAGCTGAGCAGTTGCACTGAGCCTCTGGAGATTGTTATGTCCGTGTAGCTTAGAACAGGAGGTCAAATGGCTGACCTTTGGAGCCACTTCAGCCTGGGATAAATGCAGGTACAGACTTCCTTCTCAGCAAGCAGGGCAGGAGGCAGCAGAGGAACAGGGCAGCAGAGTGGCAGTCTTTCTAGCAATAAGCAGCACAACAGGCCTTCTGTAGTTTCCACAGGTCCAGTAGTGTACTGAAGAGTTAGGGCTGAGGGTCAAATATTTATATCTGGTGCACACTTTGAAGTAGGAGGAGTTGCTAGAGAATTCCCTTTGAAATTCTTGAACTTTTCTGCCTTCCCTGTCCTGGCTCCAAGCTCCAGGCAGTGGTACTTTGTGTGAAGGCAGGTCACAGCCTATTCATTTGCAAGTGGAGCTGTGCCCAGCTCTGCCCCACCCCCAACCTGCCAATTGATACCCCATCCAGGTACACCTAATCCCTCTAGTGTCTGGCTGTCTGGGAGGAATAAACACATTTCAGTTATCAGCTACACCCAGTCATGTGACCCAGGAACAGGCTGTAGGCACCAAATAGTCAGGGCAGAAAAATTGCAACATTTTTGGTTGTCACTTCACATCTTTAAATTAGTCAAAGTAAGTGCAAAAAGTCACATTTGATTTAGACTTAAATAAACCACTGATCTATAAGTTTTATCGGAACAGTCTCACTCCACATTTGGCGGGGCTGTTTCGGGAGGCTGTTGAAAAGGGATCCTTTCCGCAAGAGACTGATCTGGCCACCATTGTGGTTCTCCCCAAGTCTCAACCACCCTCTCCACTGTGTGCGGACTACAGTCCCATCTCCCTCATCAACACTGAGATTAAACTGTTCGCCACAATACTTGCCCAACGACTCAAACCCCACTTGTCCAAGCTGGTTCAACCGGACCAATGCGGATTTATGCCCTCACGTGGCACTAGGCATTGTCTTCTCAGACTGCAAGTAGGACTGGCACATCGTCATCTCCTCACTCACTACCTTGCGATTCTTTTGGTGGACTTTGAATAGGCCTTCAATTCGGTGGACTGGGGGTTCTTAGAGGCCGTCCTTGCTATGATGGGAATCGGTCCCCATTTTCGTGCAATGGTTAAAGTTCTTTATGCTTCCCCCCACGCCCGCATCTTGGTGAACGGGGTTCTGTCGGAGCCCTTCCCGGTTCGTAGAGGAGCGAGCGAGACAGGGTTGTCTCCTATCCCCCCTGCTTTTTGCCTTGGTGATGGAGCCCCTGGCGTCCATGATGAGGTCATGCAAGAGTATGAAGGGATCGGAGTGGCCCAACACTGAACCAGATAAAATTGCACTCTATGCAGATGACGTCCTCATCTATTTGTCAGATCTCGCCGGGTCAGGCCCCCAATGTCTCCATATTCTACACCTCTTTGAACGGGCTTCGGGCCTAAGGCTTAACCCGGATAAATCGGCCTTGGTTCCCCTACGCCAGTACCGCAAATGTTTCGACTGGCAATCCAACATTCCTCTTCGCCGTCAATCATTCAATTACTTGGGGATATGGATGACCTTACTTCCGGAGCTCAGCTGGGCCCTCAACGTGGCCTCACTGGTGAAGTGCGTTAAGGAGGATCTCCAGAAGTGGCAGACATTGCCCCTGAACCCTATGGGGAGGGTCGCCCTATTTAAAATGATGGTGCTCCCCCGTTTCCTCTATGTGCTACAAAATACCCCCATAGGCTTTCCCAGAGCCTGGTTCTGTGAACTTGACAGCAGAGCCCACAAGTTTTTATGGGGAAAAGGTAGGGCCCGGTTGGCAATCAACGTGTCTACACACGCTGAGTGTAGGACTGGGGGACTGGGGATGACCCACCTCTACCTATATTATTTGGCCACGTGGCTTCTCTCCATACATGATTGGTTCAATGGGGGTTGGTCGGACTTGGCATACAGGCTCGAAATCAAAGAGTTGGGCTTTGCCAAGATCCAAGCTATGTTATATGGGGCTCCTATTCCCTCCCGCTTGCCAGAGGTGACACGCTCTGTGCTGCTGGCCTGGCTGGCTGCTCTGCGCCATACCAAATGGACACACACGTTGACCCAATACACACCCTTGTGGCAGGTGACCTGACTCAGAGACGTCAACGCACTACAGGGGTTTAGAGCCTGGGATTTGATAGGCATTTCGCAGCTAGGTGATGTATGGGTGGGGATCACACGCGGACCTTTGAGGACCTTCAAAGCAGGTACTCCTTACACCGGTCACAATTCTAGAGGTACTTGCAGTTACGCCATGCTCTTCACACCCACCTTGCGACTGACAAGCGCCTTCCTGATCACAGTCCACCTGAAGCCCAGATAATGTTCGGTGACCTGGGGAGGGGTAGCATCTCCGTATCTATTGTACATTGATCAACAATGCCCCCACTTCCTTGGACAGATTACGGGCTCAATGGGAGGGTTGGATAGGCACCTTAGACGAAGAGGACTGGCGCGACGCCCTTCTGGCTTCTAGGACAATCAAGGCCTCCGCTAGACTGTGATTAGTGCAATTATACTACTTACATGCTGCATATCTCACCCCGATGCGCCTTCACAGGGCCGGACTTAGCCCAACCCCTGCTTGTGCCAGGTGCGGTTACGACCCCGCTGACTTTTTCCATATGGTATGGGTATGTCCCCGCTTGGAACGGTTCTGGGGGGAGATTGAGGAGGAACTCACCCAGGTTTTGGGGTGGGAGGTCCACCATGACCCAAAGTACGCGCTCCTGGGTATCACTAACGGGCTGGATGGGTCACAGAACGAAAAACTGTTTTACACAACGGCAATGGTGGTTGCTGCAAGAGACATTGCGGCCTCCTGGAAGCTCTCCGAACCTCCGTGCGTTGGACGCTGGAAGACTGGGGTGGATTGGTGTGCCACGCAGGAGAAGTTCATGTACGAGGCTCGTGGGTGTCCTAGGAAATACCATATGGTTTGGGGGAAATGGTTGGGGGTGGTGGAATAGTTATGAAGGGAATGCCCAACTTTATACTCCTATGTGTTTTTTGCTATTGCCTGTAAATCTTGTGGTGCTGCTTTCCTTTTCTACAACTTGGACTTATACGGTGTTGGACTGTAAGACTGGTATACGTTCTTCATTTTGTCAATGACTAAACACAAAAATTTGTTTATCAAACAAAAAAAACAACTGATATACTGATGAAAAGTTCGAACCACATTCTTTTTGTTTTTTTCCCTTTCTGTTTAGAATCGTTTTTGCTACTGGCAGACAATTCAATTTTAAACAAGGATTCTAAAACCTCGAAGCGCTGTCAATATCAGGAAGCTTGCAAGTAATTGCTTGAGCCTTGAATAATGGAATGTAGCACTTAATAATATAAATGGAGAGTAGATTAGTTATAAATGAAGTTTTCTGGATTTTTCTTTCCAGATTTTATCCAGTCCCAAGGCCCTGAGGAGAACCCCAAAACTTAGATGGGGCTCGAAATGAGTCAGCATCCATTCCTAGTGGGATGATATAATTATTGAAAATGTACTTACTGTTGGGAGCAAGTTGTAAAAATCCCTTGCCCCTGCAGTTTTGAAATGTGTACCCAGTAGGCAACAGCTCTTGGAGTTGAAATGAATAGTTGTAAGGTACAATCACCCACATGGTTGTTCCATCCAATAGTGACTGGATTTAACCTGAATGTAATTTCATTTATGTTGTATGTATACATTGTCTGTGTAAACTGTTAGTTTTTTACATTGTGTTTATAAATGTAAAAGATTAGTGAAGGTGGCGTGTCTTATCGATTTACATGCTTCACAAATGAAATGAATTTGCAGAAAAAAGTCTTAAAGGAGAAGTTAATAAATACTTAAGACCATTCGAATCAAAGAATGCCCTTAGTCTGTTAAAATCAATGCAGTACTGTAAATGTGACAGTTGGGTCCTTTCCTTATTTCTAAATTGTTCAGGCCCTACCCAGGCTAAACCCCTCCCCCTTTTGTTGCAACTTTCTAAAAGTGGCATTTTCAGAATTGCAACCGAAAATCCAACTTTACCATTAAAGGGAGTTTGTAATTATAATTTTTCAGACACCAAAGATGACATTTCTATTTTCTCCCAATTAAACTTTATCACTTATAAAATGTAATAAGGCAACCCAATGTTATTCTATAGGAGAGATAGGCCTTGCAGTAGTGAAAAATTATAACAGTTTCCTCTGAAGGGGGACTCTCTCATGGTAAGTACCAAAAGTAACATAATGTCAACTGTAAATGGGCTCATTTCCTTTGATGGTAATTTGGTAGATTTTCAGTTGACCATTACTGAAAGCGATAAAGGGGAAAGTAGTTACCTAAGATCTACCAGGAGCGGATTTACTCGAGCACTGCTTAGTTAAGTTTGGAAAGCCTGTGCCTGAAAAGAATATTAAGGATTCCACCAAACCTAAAGCAACATGTTGGACCTGATACCCTTGGCGTAGTACCTTTAACTTGAATTGCGATTCTCCTATTAACATGACCAGAGAATCTGGATTTCATTAAAGACAAGGAGGCTAACATTATGCATTAATCCTTTAATGCAACTCACAACAGCCGCTTACATCATAAAGGAACAATAATAAGAATTAGATGACATCACAGCATCAATATAAGCCATGAGCAGGAGTAGAGCTGCCTCCTTTAAATGCGAACAAACGTTGAGATAATAAGTAGAATCAAGCTTCAACTTGGGACAAAGGTGCTGCAAAGGTTGAAAACCAAGGAAAGAAGCGAAGGTATATCCATGGAGATCCATCAGTTCGAATTATCTGAAAATAAAATGAAGAACTTCAAAGAATGGAACAGAGTTGCCAATAAACCTTGAACATAAAAAGAAAATAACATATGATATTCAAATAGATAGCAATATCATCAAATGTAAACAATGTCATACGAACAAAATTAAAGAATAGATACTCCGTCCAAGGCAGGGATGGGAGGGGATAATGTTAGCCTCTGTGTATTTAATGAAATCCAGATTCTCTGGTCATGTTAATAGGAGAATCGCAATTTCATTACAAGACAAGGAGGCTACATTATGAATGTTGGTAGCCCTGAATAACAACGTCAGAAACATGTTCAATGGGTTTACAATAATGATGGGCGAATGTAGAGGCATTAGACCAGTCAGCAGCCTTAAGGATAGCATCCAACTTACCACCAGACCAGACTAACTTGCTGGCTATAGCACTTCTGAGAGAATGAGCTTGAAATTTGGAAAGGTCAATACCAGCAAAGTTCATAGCCAATTTAACTCACCTGGCGATAGAGCAGGAAGAGATAGGTTTAAAAGGTTTGACATAAGAAACAAGAAGTTGATTAGCATTAAGGGAACGAAGGTCTTTCATTCTGGAATCGTATTCCCTCATGCAATCAACGACACAAACTTTTCTGCAAAAGTCAAAACGAAGATAAAAAATAGAGTCAGACATGGTTTTAGTTCTCCTAAAGATTTCAAATTTAACACCAAACATGTCATAGTATCTATTAGAGATATCCAGAGCTTTGACGTCGGAGACTCTGCGACAAGAAACCAGACATAAAAGAGAGGCAAGTTTTATGGAAAGACATTTCCTGTTAAGAAGAGAGTTGTCAGGCCAAAAGAAAAAAAGGTCAAGCAGGAGTTTAACATCCCACACAGATTGGTATTTTGGCCTAGGAGGTCTTTTAAGCCTAATACTTTTAAGAACTCTACAAATAATAACGTTCTTACCTACCGTCTTACCGTTGACAAGAGAATGTCCAACGGAAATGCCAGATCTAAAACACTTAATTGATCTATAGGAAAGACCATTGTCGAAAAGTTCCACCAGAAAATTAACTATATTAACAATAGGAGCCAGCACGGGATCCAAGTCCCTTTCCAAGCACCAACGAGTCCATTTTTTCCAGATGTTATTATATCTGTAGTGAGTTCCTGGTGCCCACGATTCACCGAGGAGAGTGAGAGCAGATGACGAAAGTCCAGACAATTGGTTAGATTGCCTGACGGGAAACATCCTTTACGAAGCAACTTTTACAACGCAGTGCCTTTACAATGCGGTATTTACAACGAAAACCATTACAACGCATTGCGCTGGGGGGGCGCTCTAGGATAGGGAATACGTTTAATTTACTATCCAACACCTTCCCTAGTGTCCACGGGGACTGGAGTTGGAATAGTAAATTAAACTATTCACTATCCAGCACCCCAAAGCACTATGCGTTGTAAAGGTTTTCGTGGTAAATACCGCGTTGTAAAGGCATGCGTGGTAAAAGTATTCGTTGTAACGTCATACATCCTGCCTGACACTTTCCAGGCAAGAAGGTTCAAACTCTCCAAAAGAACTAGGTGGTGATCTTCTCCGTTTGCGTTTAGAACCAGGCCTTTTGTTGCAGGAATCAGGAAAGGGATATCGCAAGACAGTTCCAGAGCTGTGGGGAACCACGTTTGAGAGGGCCAGAAAGGAGTTACCAGGACCAGAGAGCACTGTTCCTGCCTCACTTTCTGATGGACCCTCTGTATCATTCCGAATGGTGGAAAGGCGTAAGCTCGGTAAGGAGCCCATGATTGGAGAAAGGCGTTCACCGCTAGAGCGCCCAGGTCTGGCATCCAGCTGAAATGTTGAGGGAGCTGTAAAGTCAACCGGCTGGCAAAGAGGTCCATGTCGAAAGGGCCCCAGAACAGAGACAAAGAATTGAAAACGTTCACGTCGAGTTTCCAATCGCTGAAATCTTGAAGAAATCTCGAGTTCCAGTCCGCTGAGAGGTTCGATTTCCCGGGGAGGTATTCCGCCCTCAACGAAATCTTGTGTTCCAAACAGAACATCCAAAGTTTCTTTGCCAATTCTGAAAGGTCTGCAGATCTCGTTCTACCAAGGCGGTCGATATACGAGACTGCAGAGAAGTTGTCCATCTTCAAAAGAATGGATCTGCCCTGAAGAGAGTGTCTGAAACTCATTAGGGCATAGAGACCGGCAGTCAACTCTAAGAAGTTTATATGGTGGGATGATTCTGTCTGAGACCATACCCCACCGGTGTCTTGGTCTAGGAGACATGCCCCCCCAACCATGAAGGCTGGCGTCTGACTCCAAGACAAAGTCCGGAATCGAACCGAAGATCGCTCTTCCGTTCCAAGCATCCAAATTGTCCAGCCACCAAGAAAGTTCCAATCTCGCTTGATGATCTAGGGAAACAAGGTCCCCATACCATAGGCCTGACCTGAGGGCATTGGCTTTTACTCTCTGGAGGGCACGGTAGTTCAGGGGACCTGGGAAGATCGCTTGAATCGAAGAAGAAAGTTAACCCAGGAGTCTGGCCAACTCTCGGAGAGTTAGGGATTGCTGTTTCAGTGCAAACCTGATTTCCTTTTGAATTTTGGCGATTTTCCTTTTGGGAAGTAAGAGGAGACATTTGGAGGTGTCTACGGTGAAACCTAGGAACTCTAGAGACTTGGAAGGGGAAAGGATGGATTTTTCTCGGTTTATAATGAAGCCCAGATTCTCTATGAGATTCATGGAGATGTTGAGATCTTTCATGAGCTGGGAACGAGTTTGAGACATGATGAGGATGTCGTCCAAGTAGATAAGGAGCCGAATACCTCTTGCTCTTAGGATAGAGACCATTTTTCTCATGACCTTGGTGAAGCACCAAGGAGCGGATGAGAGGCCGAAAGGAAGGGCCTGGAACTGAAAGAGGCGACCGTCCCATATAAATTGGAGAAAGGGTTGATGTTCTATTGTCATAGGAAAGGTAAAATAGGCGTCTTTTAAATCCAACTTGACCAGCCAGTCTCCTTGAAGGAGAAGGTCTCTGAGAAGATGGATGCCCTCCATCTTGAAATGTCGATAAACAAGGTATTTGTTTACCTCCCGAAGGTTTATCGCTGGTCTCCAACCTTTGTCCTTCCTCTCGACTAAGAAAAGTGTGCTTACAAATTTTCTTTGAGTCCAAGGGACCGCGATAATGGCACCCTTCTTGCGCATAGAGGAAACTTCCTCGTTGACAATTTTCAGGTGTTCTAATGGAAGATCCAGAGGTTTGGGTGTAACAGTTTGACATGGAATATCTAAAAAATCTATTTTGAATCCCTGGACTGTCTCGAGAACCCAAGGGTCTTGAGTCAAAGATCCCCAAACGTGATAGAGTCTCCCTCCGACCCTGGGAGGGGAAGAAGAAGGAGAAGCACTTACTTTGAGTGATGTTGTTAGAAGATCCGAGGGGGGAAACCTCTTCCATGGGAACCTCTTCCGCTCTGAAGATAAAATTGTCGGTTGGAGGGGTAGAAGCCTCTACCACTGGAGCCTCTTCCTCTTCCAGATGAGAAGGGCCGAAAGTTTCCGCGGCCGGAAGAGCGCCCCCTTCTTCCGGCCTGACCAAAAAGGTTTGTAGGGAATACGCGTCTCATGTTATTCTGAGCTTTATCCAAAGCAGTGAAAGTTGCGACATACTTTCCAATTGTTTTGATCATATCTTCTCCGAAGAGGAGACCTCTAGGTTCATTTGAAGGATCTTTCTCTGCAAGATCCCCTAGTTTTGGGTTAATTCTATTAAGGATAGTCTTCCTCCTCTCGATGTTACGAGCAGAGTTGGCGTTACCTAGAAGTACTAGTGCCCTCTGGCTCCAGCCTCTTATTAGATTAGTATCAAGGGGCGATTTAGAGATGTGGGAATCCTCAGCTAAGTCGAGGATTCTAGTGAGGTCAAGAACAAATTCATCATAAGGGTCGTTGAAGGTCTCGTCTACGTCTGAGCTAGAAACAACAGGTGCACTGTCAACAATTGTGCCGCTGAGCGCACACGCCAAATTTGTGCCGCTAGGGTCACCCATCCTGAACGTGCCGCGAGGGGCACCATTTCCTTTTGAGGCGCTAGGGCCTCCCATATATTGTGAGGTGCTTGGACCTCCCAGCTCATGTGAGGTATCGCGACCTCCAGCAGTGCTTTTGCAGTGTTTTGCTTTCTTATTTGGCTTACTGTATGCACATTCGGGATCTCGAGGAGTGTCCCCATCATTTAGTATGGGTCTTTTATGGGACATGACTTCCCTAAGAGTATCCAGCATACAAGACCACATTTCCCTTTGTAGGAAGGATTTAAATGCATCGCTATTATGATTAGGCGAGCTAGCGACTGCGTCGTCTGATTCCATGTCGGACATAGCAGGTAAGTAAGTTGATTAAACTAAGGTGTTTAGATATAGAGAGGCTTATTTTTCTAAATATTAGTTGTAAAGTCTACAGAGGAAAATAGGGAAACATTAAATAAGACTATGACTATTATTATGATTATGATTGGATAATTAAGCTATGTCCCTTAATATTAATATTATGATAAAGGATTTTTTTTTTAAATATTTTTTAAAAGTAGAAAGGTATAGTCAGACCTTCTGTCTCTTTATTATATATTTTGAGGGTCTTATGGAAAGAAAAGCCTTAAAAGACTAATATTTGCGTGGACGAGGCAGGAACAGCTGATCGAGGAAAGAAGAGCAGTCGGTAAAAGCCTCGAAGGGCAACCGACGCGCTCGAGCCAGCTGATCCATGAACGGGGAGGAATGGACCTTAGCAGGCAGGGGGCGGAGCTCCACGGTTGCCGAGGTTCATTCCTCCCGTCTGAAGAGACGTGCTCGAGCTGATGATAATCGTCAGAGCCCAACAAAGAAAAATGACAAAAAGAGAGAGAAAGAGACTTTACGTTTTAAATCTTGAGACTCAAATGAAGTCAAGGGGCATAAATCTTAATGGGAGCTGAAAAACAGCGTAGATCGGGAAAGGAAAGACTCGGGAAGGCACTGAGGTCGCGTCATAAGAAAATCCCACCACGAACTCCTAACGGTGAGGGAAGGGGGACGGAGGGTCGGGAAAGGAGACAACCATATATTAGAAGTCGGGGGGGGGGGTTTGAAGGGTTGATAGAAGGGTTTGAAAGACAGTGTGTAGACTGTCACATTAAGAGCATATAAACAATCCGGTTAAGTCACTAAACAATCTGGCTAAGTCACTAAACAATCCGGTTAAATAGTATAGAAAGGGTCATGAAAATACAATAATATCAATAAGAAAAGTAGAGAGACAACTTATCTGTTGTGAGCCGCATTTAAAATAGGCAGCTCTACTCCTGCTCATGGCTTATATTGATGCTGTGATGTCATCTAAATCTTATTATTGTTCCTTTATGATGTAAGCGGCTGTTGTGAGTTGCATTAAAGGATTAATGCATAATGTTAGCCTCCGTGTCTTTAATGAAATCCAGATTCTCTGGTCATGTTAATAGGAGAATCGCAATTCAAGTTAAAGGTACTACGCCAAGGGTATCAGGTCCAACATGTTGCTTTAGGTTTGGTGGAATCCTTAATATTCTTTTCAGGCACAGGTCTTACAAACTTGACTAAGCAGTGCTCGAGTAACTCCGCTCCTGGTAGGTCTTAGGTAACTACTTTCCCCTTTATCGCTTTCAGTAATGGTCAACTGAAAATCTACCAAATTACAATCGAAGGAAATGAGCCCATTTACAGTTGACATTGTGTTACGTTTGGTACTTACCATGAGAGAGTCACCCTTCAGAGGAAACTGTTATACCTGGGGACCTATTCTAGGGTTCCGGTTGTAATTTAGAGACTTCAAACCATCAACGGTAATTAGAGTGACAAGTGGAAAATATTAAGATCTTCGTTTTATCTGTATTCACAGTTATTTTTGGTGCTTTGCAATAATTCTTAAGGGCTACAATGTTCCACTTTAGTTCATCCTGTACTTCAGTTTAAAGGTTCTCAATTCAGCTCTGATTATGGTATAAAATGGGTTCATATCAAGCTCGGGAAACTGAAGGGGATTGATGGATAGGAATTCTAAGCACTTACCACCATCAGGCAGACAAGAGAAGCAGGGATGATGGGAAGCAGACAATGGTTTAGAAGATGATACAGACATATGCCTATGCAAGTCAAGAGATTAGAATTGAAAAAGGTTGCTGATGGGTAGCTCTAGAAATGTGATGTTGCGGCAACATTCTTACCTGACGGTTTAACATAGGGATTCATGACTGCCAATAAATGGCCTGTAGAATCGATGGAGACAAGGAATCTAAAAACTGCAATGGAGAGACCAGAGATCCTAAGGGCGATAGACAAAGAAATTGCCTTGCGCAGACTGAAAGTATCACTGATAGGCTTATTCAATCGGAAGGATGAGGGCAAAATGGGAAGATGCACCATCCGTCATTTAGCAAATGGAATTCACCACCTAAACCAGGAATATTGCCATGTGAGTTGCACCTCATTTGAGGTGGCTGAAGAGCTTGTGAGGAATCAAGCTCTTCAGCTGGCCAAAGCGGATGTTAAATCTACATTTAGGCTTCGTCAAGAGCATGCTGACACAGTTTGCCTTTGCTAAGTTTCAAAGTGCAGAGTAGAATCTAATATGAGTACCTACCACAGGGTTGTGTGGTAGCTTGTTCGCTAATTAGACACTTCAAGATGTTTCTGGAGAAGAAGTAAAAGGTCAAGAGTGCTCTGTAAGAGTTGGCTCATCAATTGGAGGCATGCATGCAGAAATGCAAGTGCCTCACTGTAGCATTCCATGGCATGGCAGATCCATTGAGAGTCCCATTGGCAGAGAGGCGAGGCAGCCCAAATGCAGTCAACGAGGAGTGCAAGCCACCAGCAGATGTGGTGGTAAAGTTGTGGGCAGCTCATGAATGTTGTGCCTGTGTGAAGAAAGTCGTTTTGTGGCACCTCCAGTCTTTTATAGTACAGGTCAGTTTCTGCCACAAAGGTCATACCTATGGAGAGATGTTTTTCAAAACGATTGTATAAAGTGCTGGTGCGGTGGAAGTGCCCCATTGTACAATGGAGTGTTGTGGCGAGGGTCGATGGTGAACAGTGCAGAGTTTGCACTCAACACACAACTGGTGGACAGTGTTGTTTTTTTGGTCATCCACCTGTAAAAAGTATGTGCCCTCAGGTGTCATGACTGGTGGTAGAGCAGCAGCGGGAACACATACATCACATTTCTAGATCTCTACCCACTTGTGGTTGCGGTGATTCTATATTGTGAACAACTGGCAAACAGATGCATTCAATCCTGGTCAGACAGCTATTAAATTGTGCAAGTGTTAAACTCTTTCGGCCACATGCATCATTGCACCCGTTTGCGATTCCTAAATTGCGAAAATTAAGGAATCGCAATTTAGAAATCACAAACTGCAATGCATGAACAATTCGCATTTATTTTTGCGGTTTGGTATTTTTCCTTAATTGCGATTCACAATTTGCGAATCGCAATTAAGGAAAACCCTTCCCATTGATTCCTATGGGCCAAAAGGCCCATAGGAATGAATGGGAAGGCATTCATATTTTGCGAATTTCAAATTGCGATTCGCAAAATGTGAATGCAATTTCAAGGGTGCAGGGGGGGTCCAAAGAACCCCTCCCTGCACCCCTGAAATGTAACTTTAAATGCAATTTACACACACACATGCCCCAGGGGCATGTGTGTGTGTAAATTAAAACGTTCAAAAATGCACTTTGTGCATATTTGAAAGTTTTCTGTAAATTAGCATGAAGTTCAACTTCATGCTAATTTACCACTTCCAAATGGCGAATTCACAATTAAAAAATTATCATGCATTGCATTCAAGAAATCTGAAATTGTGATTTCTTAAATGCAATCGCAATTTTAGAAATCGCAACATGGCTGCGATTCCTAAAATTTTTTATCATGCATTGCATTCAAGAAATCTGAAATTGCGATTTCTTAAATGCAATCGCAATTTTAGAAATCGCAACATGGTTGCGATTCCTAAAATTGCGAAATGCATGATGCATTCCAAATGAGTCAATTGCATTCGCAAACGGACGAAAATTGCGATTATGCCAGAGCAAAATCATTGGGACTCAGAAAATAACTTTCTGAAATTACTTTGTGAAGTGGGCAAATGCTTAACAGGGGGTCAAGTCATGGGCAGAAGTGTGAAGGTCAGCCTTGGCTTTCATCACCAAAGCAAGAAGCTTAAGCTTCCATTGTGAGTGCCTCTGTAATTTAAGATGCCTGTGCAAAACGCCTGCTTGTTACCAGGATCACAATTACAAGTGATGCGATAATTAGCACACTCAGTAATTACCAGGTGCGATGAAGAATGCATTTTTGGATCTTTCACCTGATACATTTTGGCAGATCAAAGTTCCTGCATGTTAAAATTGTAAAAAGACTAGTAAGTACCAAGACACACAACGTTTGGTGCAGAAAAACCCCAAATTCACTAGTAATGCAGGGTTTTATATGTAATTTGATATATTTGTCGCCCTGCAATAATTTATGGCCTCTGGGATAATGGTATTTACTGTGTTTGATAAATATTATCTTCACCTGCGGGGCATTCGTAATCGAAGGCTTAAAGGTAACACCTGTGGGTTTCTTGATACATAGGATAATGACTGGATGGGGCCAGGGAGCAAAAGTCGTCCCAGAGAGAAGATGCATAAATAGGACACTCTTGGTTTGAGAAGTACATTGGGGCTATGCGAGTTTATGAGTTGATGATACTACTAGAAAGAACAGGATGTCAATCAGGGCATTGAATCAGAGTTTGAGAAGGAATATCAGAGCTATGCAAGTTTATGAGTCAATAACAGCTAGGAAGAACGGGATGTCTCCCAGAGCTTGGAAGCAGAATTCATGGCTTGAAGATACCTGGAGGGTTTTAGATTCTAGAATGTAAGGATATCCAGCTAGGCAAGAACGTTTGGGTAACTCAAGCACCAACTCCCAGTGTGAGAAGTTGGCCTGATATGTAGTGTTTCCAATTCTGGAACCACGTTGTATCAGTCCAAACAATCCCTTATGGTGTCTGGTTGTAAGTCAACCTTGTTAGACAAGCTATCCTAGGGGTAGCATGGACTAAGCAGCCTTAAAGGCTTAACTTAAGAGGTCGTGTTAAGCGAGCTGTTTTACCACATACAATCCTGTAACCAAATGAAAGGACACCACACAAGTATATATTATAAAAATATATGTGTTTATTTCTAAATTAATCCCCAGTACTCTTTATGAGCAAAGGGGCACAAGCGTTAAATCAAAAGCACAGTATAACATATAAAGTTGCACAATTATGGATGGGGGCGGGTGGCCACTCAAACCATATGTTAAAAAAGTGGTATAAGAGATACCAATCGAACAGTGGTTAGGCCTAGGGCCTAGGGAATCGCTGGGAGCAGTCTGGACTAGCAATGCTGAAGTTGGGAGAAGCCCGCAGGACTCGGGTGCAGCATGTAAAGTGCGGCTTGCACCAATGTAAAGTCAATGGTGCGTAAAAGTTACACAAAGTTAGTTTAAGGATACTTCCGCTGAACCTAGAGGAACAAAACTTAAGACACAGACCCTAGAGATGTGTACCAACGTGGACACACCGGCGTTGCAATGTTACCTCACCCACAGGAAGTGGGTGCACAGGGTCGAAGTAGCGTCGGGTTTTGACACGCAGGCTCTTGGTGCTTGGAGCAGGAGATGCTGCAGGCGATGGGAAGCAGAAGTGTCCGGTGTGATCCAAGGGTGGATCGAAGTCGAGATGAATCTGAAAGCAGGGGGTACAGAGTCTGGGTCACTCAGCAGTGACCAGGGTGGAACCAGGACGGAACCAGGCAATGTCGGGCGCAATCAGATGGTTGTCGAGAGGCTTCTCTCCGCTGTCACGTGGGCTCTGGGGCATCTGCGACGTCCAGGAGCAGGTCTCCATCTGTCGCACGCAGGCTCTCGCCGTCAGCACCGTCGGCTTCAAGATTGCAGCAAACAGCACTTGGCAAAAGCAATCCACGCGGAACCGGGAGATTGCTTCTCACTCAGACCAGGAGGGTCAGAGTGGGGGCTCCTTTTCACAGGAGCTGGTGCAGATCTGGAGCAACCAGAAAAGCAAGTCGTTTTTAAGTTTTCGTCGGCACAGGGGCCCAAAGCCAGCTGGCAAGTGACCGGGCCAACGCGTCGAGCCAACACAAGCAGAAGGGCCCCACGCAGCACTCGTCAAGTGTGGAGGGAGTAGCTTTGGTGCAAGTGTAGCTCAGGGTTGGGGCTTTTCAAACCCCGGTGTACAGCTTCGAGGGTCACTCGTGGGCTGCACGGTCAGCGTCTCGTGGCCTTTTCAAGATGGCGTGCCCCACGCTTCCGGTCGCCTCCACGGGTCTCAGCTCTGCAGGGACTGTGGATCGGGCTAGGAGAAGGCAGGCAAGCTTGATCTCGTCGATCTCTGTCGCTCGAGTTCCGGCGGGAACTGCAACAAAGCAAGGGTTGAGGTGCTGGTTGGTACCTGTTTGCACAGGGTGGTCACTCCTTGACCACAAGGGAGATTCTTCAGTCTTCTACGTTGAGTAGGATGTCGAAGGGTCCAGAATTCGTTGCTTATGTTTCTTCAGGATGATCTGAGTTGCTTTGGCACTGCTCCCACTCTTATTCGAATCTGGTGGGCTGGACATCCTGCTAGGTCCCCTCCTATGGGTGGGACCCAGGAAGGGGGTGTTACACCCCTTTCCTTTGATCCAGGCCGCGCTGGGACTGGGGCTGGTGTGCCCCAGAACCGGTTTGGCTGGATTATGCAAGAGGCAGCCTTGTGCTCCCCAGGCAGTGTCTGGTTTCTTTGAAACCTCCCTGCTACAATCCACTATCTCCTGTCTGGGGTGGTTTGACACCGCCCTGCGACAGGAAACCCTTTGTCCAGGCCACCATTTGCTGAGTTTCGGTCAGCAGCAGGAGGCCAGACCCGTGTCTGTGGCAGAGGCATCCATTTTGTGGATCTGAGGCTCATTTTAAATCAACCGCGTTTCAGTAAAGTAACATGTCTTCTCCCTCTAGAAGGGTGGAATGCTACCCCCATCGCCAGAACTGGCAAGGGGGTAGTATTCCAATTCGTATGACACCTTACACGACATGTTTTGATAAAGCCAAACCAAAGTTGCTATATAACCGCGAGGATTATAAGGCACTTAATAGTATATGGTATGGCATTATCCCGGATCAGCTTAGGGAGTTGTTCCCGACAGCTGCAGACAGGCTCAGCTCATGCCAGAGCTCCATCTCACATAAAACCACGCACTCTGCCTCCAGGATTGATAAGGCCTTCCATAGGAGTGACTCACAGGTTTATATGTGTCCAGATATAGGTTTAGATATAGGTATACTATATCTAAGCAAGGGGTGATTACACCCACTTGCCCCAGCTGAGTGATCAGCCAGTTGTGTCAATTTAAGAACCAGCCAGGGGTGGCAAAAGCTATGCTTCAGCCCCTGGTAGGCCTTGGTGGCACCTATGCCCTGAGCACCTATAGTGCATGGTACAGGGGCAGACAAGGAGTCCATTTCCAATTGTGGTATGTACCTATAGCACATGTATTATAAATTTAGAGAGAGAACAGCAGGCTGGGGGTCTGATTAGCAGGCCCACAGCCTCAGTAAGTCGAAAACCAGTGAAGCAAAAAGCAAAAATTGGGGTGACCATAGGATAGCAGACCCTACTCTCCTACACCC
>NW_028245970.1:0-82701 GCF_964263255.1 Lissotriton vulgaris
GGAGCGATAAGACGGGTGCGCTGTGCTGATGTCCGTGTGTTGGAGGCAGTAAGACACTGGTTTCGTATCAACTTCCAGTCGATGCAGTCAGGCGTCAGTGTTGTTTCATACCTGCTGTGTTGCTTCCCACAACCACATTCTCAATGTTCTTTCTGCCAGTGCTTAATTTGAGCCTGTGGTTTCCAGTGCTGGCACCTGCACTTTAATTGTCAGCGGGTACTTCATTGTCAGAACCTGCACTTATGACAGCTGACACATGGTGGTGCTGTTTGTACAATTTAAACAAGAGCAGAAAAACAGCTGTTTGTTAATTCAATAAACATTACAAACAACTAATACCTGCCACTGAAGCCATTCTTAGTCAAGTCAAGTCAAGTCATGAGATTTATATAGCGCGCTACATACTCATAGGGTCTCAAGGCGCTTGAAGAAGGGTGGGGAATTACTTGTCGAATATCCAAGTTTTAAGTTGCTTTCTGAATGCTAGGTGGTTCTGAGTAAGGCGAAGGTGAGTGGGAAGTGAGTTCCAGGTTTTAGCTGCCAGGTAGGAGAAGGATCTACCTCCCATGGTGGTTTTGTTGATGCGAGGTACAGTGGCAAGGGCTTGGTTGGAGGATCGTAGCTGGCGGGAGGGGGTGTAGAAGGAAAGTCGTGTGTTGAGGCATTCAGGTTCGTAAAGTGCTTTGTGTGCGTGGGTTAGGAGGCGGAAAGTAATCCTCTTATTTACGGGGAGCCAGTGGAGGTTTTTCAGGTGACCAGAGATGTGTTCTTTACGCGGGATGTCTAGTATGAGCCTGGCTGAAGCGTTCTGGATGCGTTGGAGTTTTTTCTGGAGTTTTGCGGTGGTACCGGCGTATAGGGTGTTTCCGTAGTCCAGGCGGCTCGTGACCAGTGCGTGGGTGACCGTTTTTCTAGTTTCGGTGGGGATCCAGCAAAATGTTTTTTTGAGCATGCGAAGAATGTTGAAGCAAGATGATGAAACGGCGTTGACTTGTCTGGTCATCGAGAGTGAGGAGTCCAGGATGACGCCCAGGTTCCGTGCGTGGTCCGTCGGGATGGGTGCTTTTCCAAGGGCCTCTGGCCACCAAGAGTCATCCTAGGTGGAGGGGGAGGTGCCTAAGATGAGGACTTCTGTTTTGTCTGAGTTCAGTTTCAGGCGGCTGTGCTTCATCCAATCGGCTACTTCTTTCATTCCTTCGTGTAAGTTGGTTTTGGCGGTGTTAGGGTCTTTGGTGAGTGAGAGGATCCGTTGAGTGTCATCAGCGTAGGAGATGATGTTGAGGTTGTGTTGGCGAGCGATGGCCGCAAGGGGGCTCATGTATACGTTGAAGAGGGTGGGGCTGAGTGACGATCCTTGTGGCACGCCGCAGATGACTTCAGTTGCCTCTGACTTGAATGGTGGGAGGCGGACTCTCTGGGTTCTTCCGGTGAGGAACGAGGTGATCCATTCCAGTGCTTTTCCTTGGATTCCGACATTTCTGAGGCGCTGTAAAAGGGTGCTATGACAGACTGTGTCGAAGGCAGCGGAGAGGTCGAGGAGGATGAGGGCGACTGTGTCTCCATTGTCCAGTAGAGTTCGAATGTCGTCTGTTGCTGCGACGAGGGCGGTTTCAGTGCTGTGTTTGGCTCGGAAGCCGGACTGTGAGGAGTCGAGGGATTTGTTGGTTTCGAGGAAGGTGGCGAGCTGGTTGTTGACAGCTTTCTCGATGACTTTGGCCAGGAATGGAAGAAGCGAGATGGGGCGGTAGTTTTTGAGTTCGGTGGGGTCAGCTGTGGGTTTTTTCAGAAGGGCGCTGAGTTCTGCGTGTTTCCAGCTTTCCGGGAAGGTGGCGGAGTTGAGGGAGCAGTTGATGACATCTCGGAGGTGTGGTGCTATGATGGAGTCTGCTTTGTTGAAGATGTGGTGAGGGCATGGGTCAGTTGGGGATCCTGAGTGGATGGAGTTCATCAGGCGGATGGTGTCCTCAGTGGAGATTGGGTTCCAGTCATTAAGGATGTTCAAGGGGGGTGAAGGTCCTGCAGAAGGTTGGGTGGGTTGGTCTCCGGGTCGGTTGTCGAAGCTGTTGTGGATGTCTGCGATTTTGTTGTGGAAGAATGAAGCTAGGGAGTCGCAGAGGGCTTGAGAGGGGGTGATGTCGTTGGAGTTGGCTGATGGGTTGGTAAATTCTTTGACGATGTTGAATAATTCCTTGCTGTTGTGGGCGTTGTTATCTAGTCGGTCTTTGAATGCGGCTTTCTTGGCAGATCGGATTAGTTGGTGGTGTATGCGGGTGGCGTTTTTGAAGGCGTCCCTGGTGCTGGTGTTTGGGTCTTTTTTCCAGGCCTTCTCGAGGGAGCGACAGAGTTTCTTGGATTTCTTAAGATCATCGTTGAACCAGGAGGCGTTTTTGCTGCCTAGTTTGATTTGACGTTTTTTCAACGGTGCTAGGATGTCGGCGCTGTTGGATAGCCATTGGGTGAGGTTAATGGCTGCTTGGTCGGGGTTTGAGGAGTGGGCGGGGGGGTTTAGAAGAAGCGATGAGGAGATCTGGTCGATGGTGATTTTGTTCCAGTTTCTTCGCAGAGTGGGTTGAGGATGGTTGTGGATTGTGGTCTTATTGTAGATAAAGTGGACGCAGCTGTGGTCCGTCCAATGAAGAGCTGTGGTGTGACTGAATGAGACATGTTTGCTGGAGGTGAAGATAGGGTCGAGTGTGTGACCTGCAATGTGGGTGGGGGTAGTGACAAGTTGTTTGAGTCCGAGGTTGGCGAGATTGTCCAGAAGGGTGGTGGCGCTGCTGTCATTGCTGTTTTCCAGGTGAAAGTTGAGGTCTCCCAATAGGATGTATTCCTCAGAGGGGAGGGCGTATGGGGTGATAAAGTCAGTGATGTCGTCACTGAATTGTGCACGGGGTCCTGGAGGCCGGTAGAGGAGGGTGCCTCTGAGTGTGGTCTTGGGGTCGGTGTGGATCTGGAAGTGAAGGTGTTCGGCGCTGGCAAGGTTGACGTCTGAGCTGGTTGAGATGCGGATGGAGTTCTTATGGACGATAGCGATGCCTCCTCCTGTTTGGTCGGTGCGGTCCTTACGGATGATCTTGTAGCCTTCCGGGATGGCAATGGTGATGTCTGGGGCTGATGAGGCGTTCATCCATGTTTCTGTTAGGAAGGCGACGTCCGGGGAGATGGTGTCTAGTAGATTCCAGAGGTGGTTGGTGTTGGATATCTGTTGTGTGTTCGTAGATGAGGAGTTGTTCTTGGCCTTGAACTGTCTGAATTGTCACACTTGTAGCAGTGTGATGGTTAGTAGTTGTGAAAGTACAGTGACAATGTGTGGTGCAAACTGCGATAGTCTCCTAATGAGAGCCCCAGCACTAATTTGTTTCCAAATTAAGCACTGCTGTTCTGCCCCACCCATGTTGCTTCTATCCACCCCTGCTCTCTGTATAGTCCCCCCCCCACACTAACACCCTATTCCAAAGTGGGTGATATGTATGTCTATTACAGAAATATTTTTTTAGACAATTGTTGTGTTTATGTTTTATGCAACATCCATAAAATAGATGAAATCAGGACCTCACATTTGGGAAATGGGAGGTTGTCACAAAGGTTATTTGCAATAATATTAGTGAACTGCTGCTGTGTTACAAAACTGAGAACACATCACAATCCCTGAATATTACATGTAAACTCTTTTAGAATTTGGACGTGAGAAGGCGGGATTTTCGATCTCGTATCTGATTACTCTAGATCTAAATCCCCACTTAGGTCGACTGAATCTTTGTTGCCTGTCATAGAGTAAAAAGCAATCCACTACTAGGTTAAGCAAATCGAAAATTGGCAAGACTCTGAAGAACCACTTACCACAAATAAGTTTTAAAGTTTTATTATAAAGCCAAAGATAACTGGAGATACAAACATCTCAATATAAGGTTCAGCAGGTATACTGGCACCAGCACAAACATGAATTCCCTGAACGATCTTAGGCGACAGAAGAATATCACCAAAACCAGCTCGAATATTAGCAGGTTTGCAAGAATAGGCACAAGTTGTAACTTGAGCGTCATTTACAAAAAGAGAAAATATCAGGTTAGACTGTCCCTACACTAGACTAGGTGACATCCCTACTTAGCAGAATCTTAACCTAAAAAGGTGTCAGCCGTGGTGCCTTCCAAAGAAGTTCACTCACTTTCCCTTAGTCTCTGATGTAAATCTGTGCATCGCAGTCATGCCCTCTCTGCCTACCCATCCGCTCTCTAAGGGTCCTCAGGCCATCTGCTCTAACTCCACCCCAGGGTGCTGTCCCTAATACAAAATCACAAGTATTGTCGAAACGCCCCTCAGAGACGCCCCTCACGTACACATCTCACGTGGTTTCGGTTCTGGCTTTTTCCATACTGATACTCCTCTGGGCTTCTTGTTAGCGTTGACCTTGCTTCCCAGGCTTCTTCTCAGCTCGCCGGTACGCCCCGGCAAATTCCTGGAGACTCCTCCAGGCCTGTGCCTGTCTCCCCGGACAGAGCTCTATTCATCACTCTCTTGATTGGAACCCCCTCACACCTGCAAACAGACACCCATGAATTGGGCCCCAAATTTCGACCTCCAGTTTATCTCTCAAGTCGTAAAACTTCGAGTCCGGCAATTTATGCTTAACAAGACTTGAATTTAACTAGCACATGCAGATCAAAGAAGCAACTTTATCTTTCCAGGCCTACTAAATTACTTTGCAAGAAGCTTGCACTCTGTGAACCTTTATTTCTTAAACTAAAACAAATTCTACTTATTACACTCTGATTATATGAAACACTTCTACAAAACATGATTTCTAACGTATGATCAATAATATTCTAAATAATAGTAATCCATCTTATGTGAAACTGTAAAGGCAAGTTTCGTTCTTCACACATTGCCATGAGGCCTGCACATTTCTACGTCTAACAGCATTAGATCCTCTTCCGCAACAGCCACATCATGGAGTCTTAACAGCACTAGCATTTCTAAGCATTACTACATTAGCTTCACATTCTAAAATATGCATTCTACATTGATTAAACACTCATAAGTATATGTATTTCTATATGTTTTCAACACTTCTAAATGCTTTAACTAAATTCGTGCATCTAAGATGTAAATATGGAGTACTTATACATTTTACTCAAATTGCGCTCTCTCAGTTCCCCCCTTTGATGACCTCTAGGGGTCATCACCATCACAACACCATTATCGAATTGATTCAGACAGAACTCGTTGCAATGCTCCCTCGTTTTATCATTTCTAGAGCCCTCAGACTCCTGTATTGATTGTCCTGCATTGCAGCTAGTCTCTGCTCCTGTTCTCTCATGGATCTTTGCAACCTATTTGACCTATACCATTGGTACAGCCTCACTAACATCCCCAATTTGATTACACAGATCACTATTATGATGATAGGCTTCAATATGTACCATATAAAGCTTTTCCCTAGATTGGCGAACCAACCTCCAACTTTACCCATTCCGTGACCCACTTTTTCCCACACGTTTACTTTCGACAAATCTTCGATCTCTTGGTGTATCTCAGTGATGTTACGTATGTACTTCTCAAGAGGTTTTGAATTGTCTGGAATGTAAGCGCAACATTCCTGGACCTTCAAAGCCTTACAGACACCGCCCTCTTTGGCTAACAGAACGTCTAGGGCAAGTCGGTTTGGAGTTCTGGACTTTTTGGTTCCGTCCAGAGGTGTCAGGGATAACACCCGAAGACCCCGGAGTTCTACCTGTCTCGGTGCACAAATAAACAGAAACACGGGCTTCTCGATGGTGGCGTCAAAGACCAAAGGTTTATTACTGCAGGGACACAGAAGTCACAGAAACTACACACGGCAGAATCTAGGAGCCTGTTCAATTTGTACAAAGAGGGTTACTCCTTATATACTAAATATTAGGCTTCGGGCAAATTCTTTACATGTTAGTACATTCCCAAATCTTTGTGTCCTAAACAATAAATATTTGGCGTTGCACAGGAATCGTCAACAATATCTGATGTCAAAACATTACGAACGAGGGTTTCCCACTGTTCCATCATAATCCCATGTCAACTTTTCATTCAAGAGCCGGACCGCCTCATCGTAAATTTCGTTACCTCCCCCTAATAAAGGGCCAGAAGGAAAGGAGCAGAGCCAGGTGCAGGAGATAGAAAAGCAGGATAAGAGATGTTTGTGGGTCGTAAATGGGCAAGGCTACCAGCTTCGGCCGCCTAATCATGATCAGGCCAACGAACACGAGAACCAGTATAGCAGGACTGGCCTCAGGCAGAGGAGGCAGCTTCTGTCGAGTCATGCAGCCATGGCGTGTTCTGTCTAAAGGTGCACGTGTCACTAGAGAGGTGAATCGCCGGCTAAAGCCTACGTGTCCTTAATCGAAATTAAGTAATCAGAGGTCATTGCGTGTCCATTGACTATGTGAGGGCAAGAAATACAAAATGGCTGCCGTAATCTAAGATGGATGCCATGGGTAGATCAGAAATGTGTTTGTAACAGGAGTACTCTTGCTCGTAGCATAGCGAAAACACCAGGATTTGCTAAATGGATCATTTGCGGTTCACTGATACCAAAATTATGTATTTACGACAATGTTGAAAACACGGGTTCAAATCGTCACGGAACCTCAGGTTCTGAAGAACCATTGCTCTTATCGATTGCATCTCTCCCTCCACCAGCATTAAAGATCTAGCAGTACTGGCAGATAATCTATCTACAACTGTTGCCAATCTCCTGATCTTGACATCATTCAGTATTAACCCCAGAAGAGGGAACATAGCGCTGAATACATCTCCAACTACCTCGGCATCGCCTACATCCCTTCTCCCTCTGGCTTGAGCTTTTCCCTCTATGATTTCTAGATCCTGGCATGATATATTTTGGGGAAGACAATTGCCAAATAACATGAACTATACCAATTGTCTGGCAGTTTAACATAGGCATTTCTTCCACAGACAAAATACACATTTGGGATCACCTGCATTCCCTTTAAGAAATCTTTCGTGTAGTATTCTAATTGGAAGGCATGTTCACAACTTACTTCTCCCACGAATACATTTTCATAGTAGGTCTTACCCCTATGTATACATAGCTTCCCTTTTTGTGTTTGATCTAAAGCTATTGGACCGTTACTACCCTTTCTTTTGTGTGACTTTTCCTCCTCGGTCCAATCTGTTTTCCATTGGCCAGAAGTCTTTAGAATCTTCTGCCTCCTGTACCGATCGTCCACCTTCCCTATAAACTTTTTCTCAATTTCTGATACCTTACAAGTCAGATTATTTCTTCGGGCATGTGAGGTATCTAATGTTTTCCAAGGAATGAAAAATTTTCCTAATCGATCCTCACTCTTATAATAGTCCCATTTATTCATGTGCTTGTAAGCTGGGACTTCTGGTAACACAGCATCAACATTTGAAAAGTAGTATTCAAAGCTATCTCGTCCATAGAATATACTAAGCAACAAACTACATGTAATCCCATAAGTCAATGGGAGATGATGATACCTAATACCTTCATCTACAGAGGCTGGCAATTGCATACACACATAGCAGTCCTTCGCCTCCATAGCGTCAATGTATTCATACAGCAGCTTGGCATAGGCGTTTGATTTGAAGTTTCCCTGTGACTCATCTACATGTAACCTGCGAGCTTCTGCTGCCAGTAAAGCCTTTTCCTTCACTGCATTGTCCTCCTTTTTACTAGCAGTAGTAGGTTTCGATGTTACCACAACCTTTGCTTCTGTTGCTTTTGTTTCGTTTTCATGTCCCACTATATATGATACAGTAACTACTAAAACTATAAGAAAAATTACTCCAGCTAAAAGTGTACCTATTATGCATTTCGCTTTGCGGTTCGAGTTGCCGGCCTCCATGTTCTCTAGACAGTGTAGCTTTTTAGTCTCCTTTCCAATGTAAAGTCTTTTCTCTTTACTTCATCAACAGTCTCTCTTTGTTCGTTCAGTCTCTCTCGAACTACACCTCAGGAAGCTGGCAATCTCTTTTGAAATCAGTCCTTTGAACCGCAACAACAGACAACCCTAGCCCTTCTCCGTCAACTAAATGGAAAGGTCCCTAAATTTTTTCTTCTTCCACTTGGCGCTAGGTTATCTTCTCAATCTTGCTATTTACAAAAGTCTTTAGGTGTCTACGATCACCCGCGTTCCAGCAGCTCTAATCACGTATTCTAACAGTTCTAGGCGAAGAATGGTGTCCTCGAGTACTGATACTGTTATGCCAAAAGTCGGAAATTCTACTCTGTTTAAAACCAGTTCTCTTATTCTGCTCAGGTAAGGAGGATTGGGAATAGTGAGTGTCAGCAACCCTTCAACTTCAACTCCAGGCACCAACAACGCCACCTCCAGCTTTATGATGGGATCAGTGCTGGTCACTGTCACTTCCCTCACCCTCCCTGATCTCTGTGCACAAGACATCTGCTGCCTGGTAGGTCCACTCAGGAGTAGCGTATCTTCTGCAGGGCACGCGCACCCTCCTTGATCTCCTTGGACCCTCCGCTTCTGGATTCTGTGCACCTTCATCCAGGTCTGAGTCTTCGGATATAGGAGCAAGGGTTCTCTCTGGAGTTGACTTCAAGCTCGGCATCTTTCTTCTTTCAGGCCAACTGGTCTCTCCACGCCTTGTTCTCCTGCTTCTTGTCCTCACACCCGACTCTTGATCACTTGCAGCTTGATCAGTGTCTGTTTCGTACTCACAGCTACTTTCTCCTTCTGTGGCAACGTCAGTTTCACTGTCGTCCTGTCCTTCTTCCACTTGATCTGACACGCTCCCAGCTTCCTCCGACACCCCCACAGCTTGGCTGGTCCCCTCTATTGATTCTTCGTCCACAGCTCGATTTTCATCTGAGAGAGGAGCTGTTTCTTCCAGGGGTGCTGGAACTCTCCACGTATGGGAGGCGTGTATCCAGTTGGGCAGCCCTCCAACTTTAACAGCAGTGTTTGTTGTTAAAATGATCTGGTAGGGTCCTCGCCAACGCACATCTAAGCAATTCTTCCTGACGTGCTTCTTCACCACGACCCAATCACCAGGGCACAGGTCGTGGCACAAGTCTTGGGACGATGGAATTTCAGCAGCCTGCACCTGAAGAGACACAGAATGAATGGCATCAGAAAGTCCCTTGCAATAATCCAGGATCAGATCATCTGTGATATTCAACAAAGCTGCAGTTGGAACTGATGGCAGTCTCATTGCCCTCCCCATTAAGACTTCATGTGGAGAGAGACCAGTCCTCCTGTCTGGTGTACTACGTATGCTCATGAGTACTAGTGGCAGTGCATCAGGCCAGCTTAAAGATGTCGATGAACACACTTTCGCAATTCGGGACTTTATCGTCCCATTGATCTGCTCCACAATTCCTGAAGCTTCTGGTCGATAACTACAGTGCAACTTCTGATCAATATTTAGTGCTGAGCAGAGCATCTTTACAACTTCACTGTTGAAATGTGTTCCCCTATCTGATTCCAAAGAGGCCGGCACCCCGAACTGAGGTATTAACTCCCTAAGCAATAACTTTGCTACTGTGAGTGTGTCACACCTGTGTGTAGGGTAAGCCTCGAACCATCTGGAAAATATGCAGACAACCACCAGAACATATCTGAGGTGGTTACATTTTGGCATTTCAATAAAGTCTAGTTGCATCCGGTTGAAAGGACCACCAGACTTCCCTATGTGACTCAACGTGACTGGTGTTCTCTTTCCTACATTCAGCTGTTGGCAGGTTACACATCGCTGGCACACTGCTTCTGCGGCTACTCTTGGGAATATACCATGTCTGTCTAAATACCAGAAGCATAGCATCTCTACCTAGATGTACCGGGCCATGTATCTGTCTTGCCATGGGACTCACTAACTCATTTGGTAACACTGCCCTTCCATCTGCTGAAACCCAAAAGTCCATTTCACTTTTTCCACAACCTGCGGTTTCCCATGTCTTTTTCTCAAAATCTGTTGCATTTTCTTGTATGCCCTTTAAATCGTCCCAGGTGTCTACAGTTTCCAGCATCATAGTTAACTCTGTCTTTTCCTGTGTTCCTCCCACTTCTACCTCTGTAAAAGAGTATCCCTGCTCTGCACAGTAGCGTGCGACCTCATCAGCGTATTTGTTTCCCTGGGATACAAAATCTGTGTTTTTCGTATGAGCTACACATTTTACAACGGCAATAGCTGCCGGACCTTGTAATGCTTCTAACAACAATCGTACAAATTCCCCATTTTGAATAGGTGAACCTGAAGAAGTCATGTAACCTCTTTGAGACCACAATTGCCCATAGTCGTGAACTACCCCGAAACCATATTGGCTGTCGGTGTAAATGGTGACTCGAATTTTGCTACCTGCTAAACAGGCACGTGTCAATGCAATGATTTCAGCTACCTGAGCGGAGTGTACTCCTTCCAGACAAGCGGCTTCCACAACTCCAGTAATGGTGCAAACAGCATAAGCTGCTCTCAACTGACCAATATTGTCTCTTACACATGAGCCATCAACAAAGAAAATTTCATCAGGGTCAGTCAACGGCTCATCTACAATATCTGGTCTCGGTTTGGTGCATAGTTCAGTCACATCAAGGCAATCGTGATCTTCACATTCTTCATCTTCGATATCATTTGGAAGTGGCATCAAAGTAGCAGGATTCAAGACAGAGCATCTCTTGAGGGTCGCGTTCTCTGCAGCAAGAATAACTTGCTCATAGCGCGTGAGCCTGCTATTTGTCAAATGCTGTGTCTTGGTCCTGGTCATTAACTGTTCCACAGAATGAGGTACATACACCACTAACTGGTGTCCCATTACAATACTTTCACACCTATCAATGCTGACACCCGTTGCAGCAACGGATTTGAGACATCCGGGCAACGCTGCGGCTACTGGATCTAAAGTAGCCGAGAAGTACGCAACTAGTCTACGGGCATTTCCATGAATTTGGGCTAGAACTGACAAAGCACAACCTTCTCTTTCACAGCAGTAAAGTACGAATGGTTTTTCGTAATCCGGCATTCCCAGAGCAGGAGCGCGACACAAGTCCTCTCTCAGCTGCAAGAATGCCATCAAACAGCCCTTGTCCCATGGTACCGGATCACTCACCTCCTTGTGCGTCAGTTTTTGTAAAGGTTTTGCTTTCAGGGAAAAATTAGCTATCCACTGTCGGCAATAACCAACCATTCCTAGAAACATCCTGACCTCTCTTTGTGTCGTGGCGAATTCATTTTCATGATTGTCTCTATCCTGTCTGGTGACACCTTCCGTTTCCCTTTTTCAATTCTATGACCCAAGCACTGTACTTCTGTCAGACAGTACTGTAATTTGCTCGGAGACACCTTGTGTCCGTTCTCAGCTAAATGGTTCAGCAAGGTGATGGTGTCTATTTTACAAGCTTCCTCTGTTTCTGACGCACCAAGTAGGTCGTCTATGTACTGGACCAGAACTGAGTTCTGTGGCAGTACTAGACTTTCAAGATTCTTCTTCAGCAGCTGGTTAAAAATCGATGGGCTTTCTGTATACCCCTGTGGGATACAACACCATGTTAATACGCGATTTTCCAGCTTAAATGCGAAAAGAAATTGGCTCTCTTCATCTAATGGGATTGAAAAGAAGGCCTGGCAAAGGTCTATCACTGTGAACCACTCAGCTTGGAATGGTATCTGAAACAATATTACTGATGGATTCGGTACCACTGGACAACACGAAACAACTATGTTATTAATCTTTCTGAGGTCCTGCACTATTCTGAATTTCCCACTGGGTTTCTACAAACCCATAATCGGGGAGTTACATGGACTACCCACGTTTTCTTTCAGTATTCCCTGTTTAATCATAGAGACGATCACGGGCTTTATCCCTGCAATCATCTCTGGGGTCAATTTGTATTGAGGAGTTCTGGGATATTCAACATTTGGTTTTATCGTGATTTTCACTGGCTCCACTCCTTTGATCAGTCCTATCTCTTCCCCAGTGAAATCCCACACTTCAGATGACACCGTATCTCTTAAGTCCCAAGGGAGCTCTTCCACCGTCAAGGTAGGGTACAACTCTATGCATACCTTTGAATTTGCAACCTTAAAGGTGGCATCATCGTCGTTAGTCTGTACTTCCACTCCCTGAGGCGTGCAATATATTGTGCAATTTAATTTGCACAGTAAGTCTCTTCCTGACAGACACACAGGGCTAGAATCGCATACTACCAACTGATGTTCATCACTGTATTTTCCTATTCGCACTAGTACTGGTTCCGTCAAAGGACTAGTCATTCTCCTATTTGCGACTCCTACCACTTGAATGGTTTCCCCTGACATTGGCAGGTCCGGAACCACTGCTGATCTCAGAGTAGATCGAGTGGCCCCCGTGTCCACCAAGAAGGTCACACACTGCTACTTCTGCCTCCACATACGGTCCCCTTTGGTCCACTTCTAGAACTGCCCCGAGGGTACAGTCCTCCTTTCTAATCACACGCTGTCCAGTCAACGGATCAACATAGTAACACTCTTCTCCTCCTACAAAAAGTGGCATCTGTCTATAGGTCTTTCCCCTGTCGCTATTCTGGGTGGTTGAGGGAACTGGGCTCGAGGAGCTGAAGTCCCCCCTTTGACCACCTTACCCTTGGGTATTGTCGTCCCTTTTACTGGACTGCTCTGAACTTCTCGTTTCTCTATTTCTAGTTCTCCATTTTCAGGGTTATAGGGACACTCGCGTTGCCAATGTCCCACCTGGTGACACTGGTGACACTTTGTCGTCTTTTTCAAGGTAGCCAGGTCTACTCTGGGTCTCGGATTTTCCTCATTGTCCCTATTCTGATTATTCGATCTCCTTCCCATGGTCCCTGTTCCCTGTTGCTGTTGCCCACCCTTTCCAGCTGACTGCATCTGAACCAACATCAGCTTTTCCTTAAGATTTTTGCTTTTGAATCAATTTCATCACTACAATACCTTGCATACCTCAAAATTTCATCTAACGGTTTGTTTTGCCAGCAAATTAAATGTTGCTGAATCATCAAACAAATATCAGGTCTCAATCCCAAAACGAATTTTGACACAAACTGTCCTATGTCTTTGGGATCCATTACATCTAGTCCACTGTATTGTTTGAACGTTTTCAGTAGTCTCTCATAATATTCATGGACTGTCTCCTTGGGTTCCTGCCTAGTTCGATCTATTTTCACCCAATCTATGTCCTGTGGTGGCACCTTATCTTTCAGCCATGTCATTACCCTTTCAAATTTCTCCATGACTCTTTCAGACGGTCCATTAGTCTGGGCATCCCTCTCTGGTTCAGATGTGGTCCATTCTACGCTAACCTTGCATGCTGTCCACAAGTCTCCTGGAAGTACGATATCAAATAGGGTGTTCAAATCAATCCACAGTACTTTAGAGATTTTTACAAACCTCTCT
The DNA here is from genome assembly GCF_964263255.1 of Lissotriton vulgaris. Taxonomy (NCBI): domain Eukaryota; kingdom Metazoa; phylum Chordata; class Amphibia; order Caudata; family Salamandridae; genus Lissotriton; species Lissotriton vulgaris. Next base: position 13,387 of record NW_028245970.1, read on the forward strand.
ACCTGCTTGTACCACTCCACGGGGTTTTCTCTCAGTTTAGGAAAGGAATTGGTAAATGCAGCTAAAACTCCCCTACTCCATGGCACATGCACATAGCTCCCATTCGCTACTTCTCGCAAAAGGTAAGCTTCCATTCTCTGTAGCCCTCCCTCCGGGGACATCACAATTGTGCTCCGCCTGACAGTCCCTTTCTTGGACCACCTTTCTTCCCACTTATCCAGATCTCTCCTTGTCCTTATTCCTGTGATCAGTTCTCTAATGTGTGTTTTCAATCCAATTGTTCTCCTCTCTTCGAGGTCCTGATCTGAATAATGCAACCTATGGTTACCCTGTAATGCCTTTGTTCTCGACAAGTCTACCATGTACTTGTCTGCCAATTCAGATAATTTCTCATGTACTGCTCTCGCTTTCCGAGTGAGATCCTTTGCTATGAACAGTACCTCAGCTTGCTCGTACATGTCAATCCTCTCTAAAGGCAACGTGCCATCTATTATCTCATCCAAGTCAGATTTTAAACTGGTCACATCTAGCCTTCTGGCTTTTATCTCGGCTGTTAATGAGTGATTTTTAGAGGGTCCATTGACATCTCTCCCATCCCAGCTCCGAGCCCTACGCCTGGGCTCAGGCGAGTTATGGAGAGTCCTCCCATGTTCCCATCTTTCGAGGTCCCATGCAGTTCCATCTCCTCTTGGCATGTGATGAAATGATACTCTATTTCCCACAGTCTCACTCTGTCTATTCTGCTCGGTCTCCCTAAATGCATGATAAGACCCTCCATTGTTTCCCCTGCTTTCGCAGTTCCCTTGCTGCATGTATCACTCAACACATGGTAAGACCCTTCGCAACTCCCCATGTTCCCGCGATCCCAGTGTTGTCTATTATCGCCAGGTGCATGGTGAGTGCACTTAAAACTGTCTCTGTACTCTTGTGTCCTCCGGTCCTCTTCGCTGTGAATGAGACGAGACGCCCTTCCACACTCTACACTTCTATCCTCTTGCTCCTGTCCATTTCCATTATGGAAATGACGTATAGCCTCTCTACTCTCCTGACTTTTGCCATCGCATTCCTGACCGCTTTCACTAGCCCCGCAGTGAGACAATGTTCCACCACCTCGACTTCCCCACTCAGCTTCCGCTCCTGACCTGTTACTCTGGGTTCCCGTGTTAGCATCCCACTCTCTCAAGTCAGCCCTCAACTCCTTAAAGGACTTCGGCCGTGGTCCCCTCAGATCCATCGGTCCTCTCGGACCCCCCTGATCTATTATGGGATCCCCTGCTTGATTTAATGGGGTGCTCCAATCTCTTGGTCCTGGCAACTGCCTTCGAGATTTCTGCTCTCTCCCTGTTTAGCCGTACCTGTTCCTCCTCTCGTGCTTTCTCTGGGTCATAAATCGATACTATAGGGCCTATAGTAACAGGTACTTGGAGAGCGTCTGGCAATTGGTAGGACTTAGCACGCTCCACTTCTGGCACCTTTTGTACTACGAACCTTCTGACTACTCTCTGTACCTGACTAGGCTGAGGTGTTTCCTCACCTTTGGCGTATTCTCTATCTGTTATAGGAGGTGGTCTATACTCTCCTGTACCAGCCCCATCCCCCCTTTGGAGCTCGGCACCTTCCATCCCTCTATTGTACGGAGGCGGTCTGTCTATCAACAACCTATTTATCAGACTGTCCTCTGTCTCGCTCTCATCATCCTCCTCTAGTGGTCTCTTGTCTCCTGCAACTTCTATCACTGGATACAGTTTATCTACTTCAATAGTCTGCACTCTCCACTTTTTAGATTCCTCATCCCATTTGGCATCCTGCACTGCTCTTACCGATCGTCTCTCTCTTTCTTGACGCCTGTTCTGGTTCCTGTCGTGCGCCGCCCTAATCCATGCATTAAGGGCTTCAAACTGTGTTGGTCTGGGCAGAGGTCTCGTTGAGGTCATAACTGCTTTTAACTGGTGCAATACTTCTAATCTAAATGTTCCATATTTCGGAAACGTCAGTTCCTCGTTCCCCTCTGTAATCTTACTCCAATTAGAAATCTACAGTATAGTATGCAACCCAACATTCGTGGCCATATAATGAGCTGGTGTACCCTCTGGCGGGGCCTCTTCCCCGCCCAAAGATTCTCTCCTTTCTCTCTTAAAGATCGCTCTCAAGCATTTAAAACACTTCATGATCAAATCTACCAGTTTCCTTAATTCCCTGCGTTTGTTTACTTCCTGATGACAATCCACCAATCCCAGCGCAGTTCTTGCTAACTGGCCTATCACAGCGCGGTTCTTGCCAACCGGCCTATCCCAGCGCGGCTTCACACCAACCGGCCTATCACAGCGCGGCTCTCTCTGACGTCACTCGTCTCCCCTTCGCAGCAGTTCCCCTCCTTTCTCAGCTCGTATCTCGGGCATGCATGCGTCCCATTCATACTCTGAAAAATTATTACTTCCGACCAAGCGATCACTTTTCTTGACTGTACGCCCACAGTCTAACTGTAATTGTCACCTTAACTGACGAAATGTCTTCCGTAAACGTCCAGACAATCGCCTTAACTGATAGGTTACTTACACACAGTAACTTCCGACCAGCGTTCGTTACTCATACACTCACTCTTGCATTCCCCCTATCACGGTCCTGCGGGCGATCAATGGTACCTCATGACCCCCTTCACAATGGTCGACAATTACTCTGGATGTCCGATACACCCGAACCACTGCTCACTATTCTAGTGAACACCATGTATCAGTCCAGCAACCCTTATTGATGATTGGTTGTAAGTCAACCTTATAGACCAGCTATCCTAGTAGCGTGGATACGAGCAGTCTAAGGCTAAAGACTCGAGAGGGCGTGTTAAGCCAGCTGTTATACCACACATGTACCCCTTGAACACCCAGTGAAAGGACACCACACAAGTGTTATGAAAATAAACAAGATATTTATTAAGAATCACAACAGCCCTGTACTCTTTATGAGGACAGGGTACTAAGCACAAAACAAAACTCTTACGGAAATACTTAAGTTAGCACAGTATATACAAATGCCCGAGGGGCACGGAAAACCATATACTCTGAAAGTGGAATGCGAAATTACTAGCAGGTAAGTACAGTACTAATAGGCTTTGGAATCGCTAGGTCTTGACTATAGAATCTTCAGATTACTTCTAGGAGGCCTAGGGGACTCGGGTGCAGAGTGTGCACTCTCACGCGGGATGCAGGACAAAGTCTATGGTAGCTAGATTTCAGAAAGTTAGTGTTCTCGGGCGAACCCGACCTGGTAGGAGGAAAACGAAAGTGGATTCGGACCCTTGGATAGTGAGGCTATGCTGGGGCACCGAAATGCCGAAGTTACCTAGCCCAGGGGCTGCAACTGCATAGGTCTCAAAAGACGTCGGGAATCCTCGTTGACGGACCAGGAGCCTGGAAGAAAGAAGTTGCTGGCAGGCGACCAGTGAAGAAAGTTCGATGGATCCAAGCCTGGATCGATGATAGAAGACAGATGACACCTGAAAGCAGAGGGGACCAAGTTCGTGACTACTAGCCAGTAGTCAGGTGGCACCAGGAGGGCACCGGATGGTAGTCACCTCGACTAGGTGAGTGGGTGACGCTGTGCTCTGCAGATCTCACGGACCAGGAGGCGTTGTCGGCGACCAGGATGGAGGAGCGAGCTGTCCCACGATGGATGAAGCTGTCGGCATCGCTGGACCCAGGATTGGGCAACAAAGCCTTGGCAAATTCAAGCCCACGCGGTGGACTCAAAATGGCGTCTGGAGTGGACCAGGAGGGTCCGGGGTGCCTCTCTTGAAGAAGGAAGCAAGGGCCAGTCTGGGGCAACCAGACCAGCAGCAGTGATGTCGTTGGGCATCGTTAAGAAGGCCACAAGCCAGCCGGCTAGTAGCCAAACAACGCGGTGAGCAGCAAAAAGCAGAAGGGCCCCACGCAGATCGTGGAGATGCTGGAGGGCTGATCTTCGGTGCTGGAGCTGCTCAGGGTTGGGGCTTCTCGGACCACAAAGCACTCACCAGTGGAAGACTCGGTGGGCTTGTTGAAAAGAAGTCGTGCAGTCTTGGCGATCGTCGGTCCCTCGAGGTCTCGTCGCACTCACAGTTCTCAGCTTTGCTGTAGAGGTGAGTAGAGGTGAGAGGTGCCAAGGAAGCCGGGTCTCGTCGAGCTGGGCAGTCGGATTCCGGAGGAAGGACTTACAGCAGACCGCAGTGTTCTTAGGATGGTGCCCGCTTGATGCAGGGTGACTACTCCTTAGCCACAAGGGAGAATCTTGAAGAAGGAAATCTTGATGTCTTTCGCAGAAAGTCGTGTCTTGATTCCAAAGATGATCTAATTTGAACAGGGGGCCCGCTCCTATCTTTATACTAAAAAAGGGGGCTGACCCGGTGACTAGGTCCTGCCTATGGGTGGGACTAGGAGGGGGGTGGTTACACCCCTCTCCCATGCCGGACTTCCCCCAGGCCAGGGGCTGGTGTGCCCCTGGAACTGGTTCTGACCGGCCTATGCGTAGTGAGCACCGGGGTGCCACTCAGCAGTCACCTTCCTGTAAAGCCCTGCCTACCCAGGATACACAAAACCCTGTCTGGGATGGTGCTAGCACCGCCCCGGACAGGAAACCCTTTGTCCAAGCCTCCCTCGCTGGAAGGACTCCCAGCAGCAGGAGGTCAGACTCGTGTCTGTGGTGGCAGCATCCATTTTGTGGAGCTGAGGCTTCAGTTAACTTTAACCGGGGTTCACAGTTACATACATGTCGTGTCCCTCTAGAAGGGTGGAATGCTAACCCCGTCGCCAGAATTGGCGAGGGGTTAGTATTCCAATTCGTATGACACCTTACTCGACATGTTTTGATAAAGCAATACCAAAGATAGCATTTAACCGCGAGGATTATAATGCACTTAAGAGTATATGGTATGCGATATCATGGAACAGCTATTAGGACTTGGTTCCGCAAGCTGCAGACAGGCTCAGCTCATGCCAGAGCACCATCTCACACGATTCCAAGCACTCTGCCTTCAGGATTGTTAAGGCCTGCCATAGGAGTGACTGATAGGAATCTGTGTGTCCATTTTAGGGTTAGATATAGGTATACTATATCTACAGCAAAGGGTGATTACACGACTTTGCCCCAGCTGTCATGCAGCCAGTTGTGTCAAATTTTGGAGGCCAGCCAGGGGTGGCATAATACATGCTGCAGCCCCTGGTAGGCCCTGGGTACACCTATGCCCTGAGTTACAGGGTCTGATAAGGTGGCCCAGTACCAATTGGTAAATGCACCTAGGGTACAAGTTGTAATTTAGAGAGAGAACAGCCAGGCTGTGGGTCTGATTGGCAGGCCCACAGCCAGAGAAAGTCGTAAACCAGTGAAACAAAAGCAAAAAATCTGGGTGATCATAGGATTGCAGACCCTACTCTCCTACATGACCCCCCCCCCCCAAACTTTGGGACAATAAACTAACCTTGACCAGGTGAGTCTTCTTGTTCTAAGTGGAAATATCTGGAGAGCCCATCGGCATTGCCATGATCAGTACCAGGTCTATGTTCCACTGTAAAGTCCATCCCCTGTAGGGAAATGGACCACCTAAGCAGTTTGGGGGTTTCACCCTTCATCTGATTTAGCCACAAGAGGGGCTTATGGTCGGTCTGAATCTTGAAGTGAGTGCCAAACAAGTATGGCCTCAGCTTCTTCAGGGCCCAAACCACAGCAAAGGCCTCCCTCTCAATAGCTGACCAATTCTTCTCTCTGGGGGTCAGCCTTCTGCTTATAAAAGCAATGGGCTGGTCTTGACCATCAAAATTCAGTTGAGATAGAACAGCTCCCACACCCAACTCAGAAGCATCTGTTTGGACAATGAATGGTTTGGAGTAGTCTGGACTCTTAAGGATAGGTGCTGTGCACATGGCCTGCTTTAGGTCATCGAATGCTTTTTGACAGCCTGCTGTCCACTGAACCTAAGCATGGGCGGAAAATCCGTTACGCTCGCGGATTTTGCGGATTTTTGGGAAATTCGCAATCCGCGAGATTTGCGAATTTCCCGCAAAATCCGCAAATTCGCACGCAGCGGATTTTTTTGGCGGCGCGCGGCGTTGGTGATACAATTTTTGCGGCGCGCGGCGTTTATCACCGTTTGCCGAGTTGTTTTTCTCGATAGTTTGCGAGTGCTGCGCCATTTTGGATCTTGCTGTGTGATCCCGCGGGAATTGGCGAGCGCGATTACGTCATCGTGGCTTGCCAGCGATAGTTTGTCAACGCGAGTACGGTGAGATCACGTCTCGCTGTACTTCGCAATTGCGAGATTTGAGATGCGGCGAGCGAAAATATAAAATTTGCAATTCTGCACAAGAAATCCACCAGCAAGCAGCATAAACCTTCTAGAAATGATGATTTTTATCTGAATAACTCCTTAGTTTGACATTTGCCTGCACTTTTTTAGCGAGGAGTCCATTTTGGGGAGGGGGGCAGGGGGGTGGGAGGAAGGAAGTGCCCCACAGTCTTCAACTTCCTGTTCCTGTTCAGCAGGCTCCTCCCAGTGCTTTGTCCATCTCCTGGTCACTTTTCATTTGGTTCTGGAGCTGGAAGGATTACTTTTTGTGGATGCTGCTGGATATTTGGCTTTGAGGCCTTTTTGACTTTCTTTGGATCACTGTTGGAATCAGAAATTTTACAAGTAAGTTTGTTTGGGGCATTACAGTTGCTGCAATTAAAATTTTGGAATTTTCGATTTTTGGGCTGTTTTGGGGCCTTTTGCCCAGGGGTACTCAGTGGTGGGTGGACTGAGTCTTTCTGTGGGTTGTCTTGAACTTAAACATCATGGAGGCCATGGATGGATTGGGATTGTGCTAGGAGGCAAGTGGCCATTTTGAATGCAGGCTTTGTTGTTAGGCCTCCAACCATTTTGCCTACTTTTCAACCTTTATTTATGCCCAGGGGTAGTGAGTCTTGCATGGGCCTAGTCTTTCTGTGGGTTGTCTTGAATTTAAACATTATGGAGGCCATGGATGGATTGGGATTGTGCTGATTTTGCAGTGTTTTTCGATTTTTTTGTGCTGTATAACTGAACTGATGTTCCTCTGTCTTCCATTTTTTTTAGGTGCACAAGACTCAAGAGAACCACCAGTGCCAGGAAGAAGTCCTGCAGCGGTGTGTGTGTGCAGCATAACGTCACGCGACGTCACGTCTGGCCTCAGACAACTCTACAATTCATGCAACTGCGGCCTGCTGTCTGACCGGCTCTGAAGAAGATGGCCCCAAAGAAAGGTCTCCGTAGCTCCTCTAGCAAGAAAGTTGCTAGTAAGGAGCAGAAGAAGCAAGTTACCAAGGAGGCTGGTGTGCCACCCGCCACGTTTTTTGAGAGAAAAAAAAAAGTACGCCTGCAGCAGCAGGATCTGCTGGGGACCAAGCTGGGAGCAGCACCCCTGCTCCATTGGGTTCAGTGCCTCCACCACCACGCCAACTTAAGTCAAAGCCCTTGAGTGCTTCAGAGGCAGTCAGTGTACTTCTCCAATCACCATCGACCAGTGATGTTGGCTCATCGCAAGAAAGTAGCAGCAATGTCCCTGAATCAACACAGGTTGTTGTAACTCATCTGACAAGTGTTGAACAACCACAGCCGCAACAACAACACCATGTGCAAGTACACGCCCAAGTACATGTGGAAGGAGAGGCAGCAAAAGGAGATGCGCAAGCAAAGGTGCATGGAGGTTCACAAGTGCCCACAATAGTTGTTCCTCCCGAAGTAGGGGCACATCAGGAAATCGACAATGAAGCCGAGGTATCATTGGAAGCCACTCCTCCTGATGATCATTCATTGTCTTCCACATCCCTAGCAAGGAAAAGATCAAGGGGGGTGTCTACATCTTCTTCAAGCCCACCTCGTTCTGATGCAAGTGATCTGTCTTGGGAACCACAACTGCGGTCTGACAGTGAGGCACACCATGATCTGACACCGGTACCTAAGCGTAAAAGGAAGGTCGTCCAAAAACTCAAACCTATGGAGTGTGATGAGGCTCAACAAGAAGTGACAGATACTGCTGGTGATGAAGCCTCTCACGATGACGACGAGCCAGTCATCACAAAGGTCACTGCAGCCCCACCGGGCATGCAGCAAAGAGACATTTTGACCCTATCCCGAGAAGCTGCTGAGCGTGATGATGATGTCGGCGAGGAGGCAATGGAAATGGAATCATTAGATTTGGAGTTAAGTAGTACACCAAAACCTACCGCTTCCATATTTCTTCCTCGCAAGAAGGTACCCACCTCGTCCTCGACCTCAATTCGTGGTGGTGAAAGTGCAAAACGTACTGAAGTTCGGCAATCCACATCCTCCACTTCATCTGGCATTAGCAGCAGGACCACCACCACCAGTATCGCCGCCTCCTCCGGCCCCCAAAGACATTTCAAGTCTCCAGTTTGGGACTTCTTTAGTGTTTGCCCAAAAAAGGAAAACGTAGCCATTTGTAGCATTTGTAAGCTTCGAGTTAGTCGTGGTAAGTTTGGTACCAACTATGGTACCGGAGGCCAGAGAGGTCATCTTAGGAGAACGCACGATGTCCAATGGTTTGCGCACCTACACGCGATCAAGGAAGCCCGAATTGCACGCAATGAAAACGTTGATTTTTCATCTGATGATGACGAGGAGGAAGAAGACGATTCAAACACTTCACTTACACCCAGTTCCCCTGTCAGCAGCACACCCCATGGGAGCCACACTAAGAGTGTGGGAGAGAGTGAGACATCAATGCGGAAAAGTTCATCAGCGAGCGTAACTGGGTCGAAGATATCATCATCATCCCGTAAATCCTTGGTCCAGGGCAACATTAAAAAGATGTTGTTTACAGAAGCGCAATATGAACGCAACCACCCAATGACCCGTCTGTATAACACTAAGCTGGCTAAAATGCTAGCTCTGGACCTTCTCCCTTTTGTAGAAGGCGTTGGTTTTCTAGAATTAGTGGCAGCGCTCTGCCCTAAATGGAAGGTTCCTAGCCGGTTCTATTTTGCCCGAGTTGCGGTTCCAGCACTACATGAAGATGTTCTGAAGGTGATTGGGGCAGCTTTGCAGAAGAGTGCTGTTCACACTATACATCTGACAACAGACATGTGGACCAGTGGCGCAGGCGCTGATTACATGTGCATCACTGCACACTCGGTCTCTTTTTCAGGGGCTAAAGCAAAGCTAAACGCAGGTGTTGACACGAACATTGTTTTTAAAGCTGCTCGGAAACATGCAACACTAGCGATGTTTGGTTTGGAGAAACGTCACACAGCAGAAAACATTTTGGATGTCTTTAACACAAAGGTCCTTAACTGGCTGTCCCCACTAAAACGCAAGGTTGGTTATGTTTCCACGGACAATGGCGCCAATATAGTTAAGGCCATGAGGGACGGTTACTATTTCAGAGTGCCGTGTTTGGCGCACTGTATAAACCTGGTTGTCCAAAAATTCTTGGGTAATAAAGGCAGTGCAGTGTACAGTGTATTGGAGACCTGCTGAAAAATGTGCAAGCATTTCAGCCATTCTTTTAAGGCCCGGAAGAAGCTGAGGAGCCTGCTATATCAACGTCAAATGCCAGTGAAAGCACTCATCCAGGAGGTGGTAACACGTTGGAACTCAACCTTCTACATGCTTGAGCGTCTGTATGAGCAGTATACGGAACTCGATCAATATTTCCTTAAAGAGGGTACAGAGGAGCTGAGGATGGGTGGGCCGCAATGGAACATAGTTGAAAGCCTGACACGCATGCTTCGTCCTTTTGAGTTCTTCACGCGTGCAGTCAGCAAGGAGGACTCTAATTTGGGAAAAGCTATCCCATTGTTGTACATGCTGGAGGACCAACTGAAGGAGGTGTGTTCTGTGTTTGGAAAAGATGACAAAAACCAAGACTCTTTGCTTCTGGCTGAGCAATTATTAGAGCTCCTACAAGGTGATGAACGTCTTAAAAAGATCCACTCAGAACAGCATTACATTTGTCCTGAGTCTCGCCGCCGGAATCTTCGAGCCCTGTTGACACCAATCGGACAGGGAGTTATTTTAAACTACTTGAAATCAACCATCGCTTGGAACACAAGCAAAAGGGCTATCCATGCCACTTACTATCCCCATATCAGGTGGACTATATCTTGATGTCCCAATATAAATACGCATCACAGAGGCCATTATTTTAATTTCCGGTCGGCGGGTCAAAACGAACTTCAACTTGTAAAACAAGGAAATAATTGAAAAATATTTTAAATTGAACACTCGAAATGAAGCAAACATATCAATAACCACAGAATCTCCATTGGTATCAACCATTACAATAGAATATCCTCATCTACCATCCAAAGAAAGGATTCTAGATATACTGACAAACAAGACTGCTACGTCGAATCGCACTAAAATTATTCGTGCTCTTAAAATATTAACCGTGGCTGCTCCAGAAGAAGGCGCTGGTTCGCCGAAACGCGCGTAGAGATTAATTTAGCCACATTTTTCTCATTATATTGTTTGTGTATTTTATGTAAACCTCATTTGTTGAATTAATTGCTTCTTTTTAATGATGGTGTTATATATTCCTGATATATTAAGTTATATGTGTTAAATATAATTTGTGAATGTATATTTTTTCCCTATGTGTTTTTAAAGAATCTTTGTGAATAAAATTGTACCTCCCCTCTTTTTACAAAAACCTTTGTTTCAAGCTCAGTTCATTTCAACCAACTAATTTGCTGTGTTGCCTAGATTGATACATATCAATTGATTTGCCCTTCCCTGGTCTAGGAACTCTATTTCCATGCACTCAGGGGGTCCTTGATAAATATTCACGTCTCTCAGCCGTTAAAGACACCGGCAACCGGATCATCTGCACGAAACACAACAGAAACATTGGAGGCTGAAGAGGATTGGCTAGCTCTGCGTGGGTTTGGTTCTCAAAAGGTCAGAGGCACAGCAAGAGCTAAGCAAAGTGGAGGAACCTTGGATGAGGACCTTGAGTCGATGGTGAAGGACTATCTGAATGACTCAACAGAGGTCTATGTTAATTCTGACCCATTGGCGTATTGGCATGGGAAAAAAGAATTGTGGCCACAGCTCACCAACCTGGCTTTAAACTACTTGTCTTGCCCACTCGCAAGCGTGTCTTCTGAACGGGTTTTCAGTGCGGCTGGTGGGATTGTAACTCCCAAACGGAGCCGCCTCTCGCCCAAAAATGTGGAGAGGTTAACAATGATCAAGATGAATCAGCACCTCATACCACCAGATTTCAGAGTACGAGAGAGCGTGCCGGATGAAGAGGAGGTGGCCAGCAACATAGATGAGGGAATTTCTACTCTGTCAGGTGACACTGAGCTCACCCTGCCTGAATTCGCAGAGTATGATGACGAAGCCTTATTCTCATTCCTGGACCGTGATACCGAGCCCTGAAAATGAGACAACGAATCAATAACTTTCTTTTTCGTCCCTATTCACTTTTATTCCTGTGTGTCTGTCTTTCTTTGTTGTGCACAGTTAATATATTTCAAACTTTAATCAGATAATCACAAAATCAAGCCCATCAGCAGAACTGTCTTCGCTGGTTTGCTAATTGATTTGAAGTTGCCGCAGTCTGCATTCCTCAGGTTCACAAGTTCAGAAGAACATGCTCCTCTATCCTCCTCCTCCAGACTCCTATTTCCATCAAACCAGAGGGCTGGTTTACGCCCAATGAAGAAAGACTCAGCACTTGTGGGGGTGTTGTTGTACCTCTTTGCAGGTGAGTTGACGGCTCTGGGACCATTGTTGGGAAGCTCTAATACCGGATAAAAGTGGTTTGGACCAAATCCCAGGAAGAAATTTTTTTGTGTTTTTGATGACTTGCTTGCCTTTTAGGTGCTCTTAGGGAAGGTTCCGTCTGTTTGTGGGTGAGTTTCGTGGTCTGGGAGCATTGCTGGGACACTCTAATCTTGATTGCATCTATCGAGTTCTCCCCCAATTCCAGTTTTTCTGGCATCCTCATTTATCGTCCTCCGGGTTCCACCGGACAATTCAATACTTCTCTTATGTCAGTGGCCTCACAGCTGGTTGTCTCCCCCTCCAATTTTACCATCTTGGGAGATTTTAATTTTCATTTTGACAACTTGCTAGATCCCACAGCATCAGAGATACAATCAAACCTGGCCTCCATTCAATTAGAGCAACTAGTTCCCTCGGCCACACATGAAAAGGGGCATCTTCTGGATCCTATTTTCAGTAATAGTGACCAGCTCAAAGTAGGCCTGATTAATAAGCTCCCATGGACCGATCACTTCCTGATAGCATTTACCTGGACTACAAGTAAACCACCCCCCTCCCTGTTTACATCTAGGAAAACCCGAAATTGGTCAAAACTTCCTCTCGACAACTGGACGAAGACTCTCAGCAACACCAGACCCTCCTTATCTCACAACCCTACATACAATAACGCCAAATATGAAGACTGGCTAACAACCTCTTTGGACTTAAGTCTCCCATTATATCCATCTAGATCTAAAAGACATAGCAAGTCAGCCCCATGGTACTCAGAAGACCTGAGAAACCAGAAACGTCTATGTAAGAGACAAGAGAGGAAGTGGCGCATATCCTACGACCAAGCCGAAAAAACTATTTACAGGGAAATGATTAGGGAGTATAAAATGGCCATAAAAAATGCGCAAGCAGCCTACTATACCCATAAAATTACTGTGGCAAAATCAAAACCGAAAGAAATATATAACATAGTAAACTCTTTGATAAAACCACCCGCGCCCGCTTCAGACAATAACAATTCAGTGTCCAAATGCAATGACCTGGCTGAATTCTTTTTCCAAAAAGTAAATAAAATATACTCCTCTTTCCCCAACTCACCTACCGATCAGTCCTCTCATTGCTTGGACTCTGCCCCTGACAGGGATATTGAGCTGAAATCGTTTCCCTTGATATCTATGGAAACTTTGAAGAAACTAGCCCTACAAATAAAAACAGGTTCTCCTCGCGATCCGGCCCTCCAGGCCCACTGGGTCTAGCCAGTGATATTATCTTCCCCACCCTGCTGGAGCTGCTGAATTCTTCTATACTGAGCAAGACAGTACCCGTAACTTGGAAGCACGCAATGGTGCGGGCCCTCCTAAAGAAACCCTCCCTGGACCCAGCTAATGCGGGTAACTATCGTCCTATCTCTTTGCTCCCTTGGGCGTCAAAAATCCTGGAGAAGCACGTCAATACCATTCTGACGACATTTCTCGAGGACAACCACCTCCTTGATGCTTCCCAGACGGGTTTTCGCCCCAAACACGGGACAGAGACTGCCCTTCTAGCTGTAACCGAGGATGCAAGACGGATCTTGGATCGAGGGGGATCAGTGGCAGTGATCCTCCTCGATCTAAGCGCCGCGTTCGACACGGTACATCACAAGATCCTGTTGAACCGTCTTGCCGACCTGGGAGTATCCGGAGATGCCCTGTCGTGGCTGGAATCCTTCCTGTCAGACAGAACCTTCCAGGTCTTCGACGGCACAGCTGTATCCTCCAGTAGGCCACTGGGGTGCGGAGTGCCGCAGGGCTCTTCCATAAGCCCTACGCTCTTCAATGTGTACATGAGGCCGCTGGCTGGGATTGTTCGTCCGCATGGTGTCAATATCATCTCCTATGCGGACGACACCCAGCTGGTGGTCTCCCTTGCACAGAAGAGCGGTCTTCAGACTCCACCTGACCTGGCGGCCTGCCTGGAGGACGTAAAAAGGTGGATGTCGAGCTCATGCTTGAAACTCAATGATGATAAAACGGAGCTTATGCTCCTTGGCCCAGTAACTCCTTCCACTCTGGAGTTAATTTGGCCCTCAAGTATGGGTTCCCCCCCCTCCCCAAAGATAATATCAAAAGTCTGGGAGTATGGCTTGACAAGTCGCTGAGCCTAAACACTCAAGCCACCAAAGTGTCAGCCACTTGTATTGGCCTTCTCAGGGTAATCAAAAAAATCCTTCCCCTCCTTCCATTCGAGGCCAGACAAATTGTCATACAGGGCCTGATCCAATCACGGCTGGATTTCAACAATGCCCTTTATCTTGGAGCCCCGGACTATACTCTACAAAAACTTCAGCGCACTCAAAACTGTGCTGCCCGGGCGCTCCTGGGAATCCCTCGGAGGACCTCAATAAAATCCGGCCTAAAAACTTTGCACTGGCTGCCTGTCAGGGATAGAGTAAAGTTTAAGGCTCTCTGCATCGCCCACCAGACTTTCTGGAGAATGGGCCCAGAAATCAACTCTTCCCTGATTTCCCCATACCAACCCAATAAAACTCTACGCTCCTCAACTGCTACTCTTGCCACAATCCCTCGAATATTTAGATCCAGAGCAGGAGGACGCTCATTCTCATACAACATTGCCAAACTGTGGAATACTCTCCCGCTGCAGATGCGAAACAACACAAATCTCACCAGCTTCAGGAAACAGCTCAAAACCCTCCTGTTCAACAACTAACAGCCTTAGTGGCCAGGTTTGTTAGGTTTAGCTCCAGCGCCTGGACGCCTCAGGGCAACTGCAGCGCTATATAAACCTAATTTTCATTTCATTTCATTTCATTTCATTTTCAGGAAATCCGTCGTGCTAACCCCGACTTATGGCCTAGCTACGCAGCGCGTTTGGACCGAAGGCCCAGAAATATTGCAAGTATGAGATTTTGCTTTTGGCCTGTTTGGGGGTGTTATGCTTCTTGGCGGGTGGGTTGGCGGGTCTTGGGGCATTCCTGGGAAGGTCTAATACCGGGTAGAAGTGGTTGGGACAAAATCCAGGCCGATTTTTTTTGTGGCTATTTCTGACATTTTGCTCTATGTAGCGTTTTCGGGGGCCTGTTTGGGGGGCTTCCTGGTGTTTGTGGGTGAGTTTCGTGGTCTGGGAGCACTGCTGGCTATATATACTTTACTTTGCAAGAGGTTTGAAGCAAATCCATGGTGGCAGAGGGGAGTTAGGGCCTAGCTGCAGAGCGCGCGCGGAGTGATTTGGGAAATTTGTGAAAAATTGACTAAGTCCCCATTTTTGTACTTTTGCTCTTTGGCTGTTTGGGGGTCTTCTACTCGTTTTCTCCTGGGTTGACGGCTCTGGGGCCATTGCTGGGAAGCTCTAATACCGGATAAAAGTGTTTTGGACCAAATCCCAGGCGGAATTTTTTGTGTGTTTTTGATGACTTGCTTGCCTTTGAGGTGCTCTTAGGGGGGGTTCCGTCTGTTTGTGGGTGAGTTTCGTGGTCTGGGAGCACTGCTGGGACACTCTAATCTTGATTGCATTTGCTTTTCAGGAAATCCATTGTGGCAACCCCGACTTATGGCCTAGCTACGCAGTGCGTTTGGACCGAAGGCCCAGAAATATTGCAAGTATGAGATTTTGCTTTTGGCCTGTTTGGGGGTGTTATGCTTCTTGGCGGGTGGGTTGGCGGGTCTTGGGGCATTCCTGGGAAGGTCTAATACCGGGTAGAAGTGGTTGGGACATAATCCAGGCCGATTTTTTTTTGGCTATTTCTGACATTTTGCTCTATGTAGCGTTTTCGGGGGCCTGTTTGGGGGGCTTCCTGGTGTTTGTGGGTGAGTTTAGTGGTCTGGGAGCACTGCTGGGACACTCTAATCTTGATTGCATTTGCTTTTCAGGAAATCCGTCGTGGCAACCCCGACTTATGGCCTAGCTACGCAGTGCGTTTGGACCGAAGGCCCAGAAATATTGCAAGTATGAGATTTTGCTTTTGGCCTGTTTGGGGGTGTTATGCTTCTTGGCGGGTGGGTTGGCGGGTCTTGGGGCATTCCTGGGAAGGTCTAATACCGGGTAGAAGTGGTTGGGACAAAGTCCAGGCCGATTTTTTTTGGGCTATTTCTGACATTTTGCTCTATGTAGCGTTTTCGGGGGCCTGTTTGGGGGGCTTCCTGGTGTTTGTGGGTGAGTTTCGTGGTCTGGGAGCACTGCTGGCTATATATACTTTACTTTGCAAGAGGTTTGAAGCAAGTCCATGGTGGCAGAGGGGAGTTAGGGCCTAGCTGCAGAGCGCGCGCGGAGTGATTTGGGAAATTTGTGAAAAATTGACTAAGTCCCCATTTTTGTACTTTTGCTCTTTGGCTGTTTGGGGGTCTTCTACTCGTTTTCTCCTGGGTTGACGGCTCTGGGGCCATTGCTGGGAAGCTCTAATACCGGATAAAAGTGTTTTGGACCAAATCCCAGGCGGAATTTTTTGTGTGTTTTTGATGACTTGCTTGCCTTTGAGGTGCTCTTAGGGGGGGTTCCGTCTGTTTGTGGGTGAGTTTCGTGGTCTGGGAGCACTGCTGGGACACTCTAATCTTGATTGCATTTGCTTTTCAGGAAATCCGTTGTGGCAACCCCGACTTATGCCCTAGCTACGCAGTGCGTTTGGACCGAAGGCCCAGAAATATTGCAAGTATGAGATTTTGCTTTTGGCCTGTTTGGGGGTGTTATGCTTCTTGGCGGGTGGGTTGGCGGGTCTTGGGGCATTCCTGGGAAGGTCTAATACCGGGTAGAAGTGGTTGGGACATAATCCAGGCCGATTTTTTTTTGGCTATTTCTGACATTTTGCTCTATGTAGCGTTTTCGGGGGCCTGTTTGGGGGGCTTCCTGGTGTTTGTGGGTGAGTTTCGTGGTCTGGGAGCACTGCTGGGACACTCTAATCTTGATTGCATTTGCTTTTCAGGAAATCCGTCGTGGCAACCCCGACTTATGGCCTAGCTACGCAGTGCGTTTGGACCGAAGGCCGAGAAATATTGCAAGTATGAGATTATGCTTTTGGCCTGTTTGGGGGTGTTATGCTTCTTGGCGGGTGGGTTGGCGTGCCTTGGGGCATTCCTGGGAAGGTCTAATACCGGGTAGAAGTGGTTGGGACAAAATCCTCGCGGAAAAGCCTTTTGGCACTTTTTGTAACTTAGGGTTCGTTAGGGTTAGCCCTAGCAGCAGGATTGCATGTGTTTCGGGGTGTTCTAGATTTTTCCAACTGAGTTCTGGGGTCTTAGAGCACTTGTGAGAATGTGTAATTTTGGTTGCAAGTCATTTGAAGAAAATCCATGGTGGGAAAGGGGGGATTTGGCATAGTTAAAGAAAGCCTTTGCCACTATTCTTAACTTAGGGTTCGTTAGGGTTAGCAGTATTTCTATTGCATGTGTTTGAGTGGGGGGGATTTCGAGTCTTGGAGCGATGCTGGCTATGGCTACTTTTGCTTGGCTGCTTGCAAGTGGTTTGAATGCAATCCACGGTGGGTAATGGGTAATTAGGAAGGGGGTACTTCGGCCTACTTTTACTTTCAAAGTAAGTTTTGTCACCAGTTTTCTGCTAGGCCTCGTTTTTTGAGATTTGATTGGGGGTCTTCTACATTTTTGCGACTGGCTTTAGTAAGGGTCTGGGTGGGAGCACTGCTAGGAAGATCTAATTTTGTTCTAAAACACAGTTTACAGTACACCTAGCTTGAGGGGCAAGATCCGCTACATTAATTTGCCCATACTTATTTATCCTTCAAAAGGTGACTCAGAGTACGCACTTTCAAAAATATTGTACTGTCTACTAGGAAAATCAAATTGTGACTTTTTGCACTCCACAGCCTACATACCTTATATTTATTTATCAGTGGTGTTGTAATATTATATCACTTCCTGTTTTTCGTTGAATAATTACAGGCCGGGTTTCAGTCTCTGCAATGGGGAAAAAAGGATGGAGTCAGGCTTCACAGTAGCAAGCCACAATTCAGCATCAGGCAGGCAGTGGACAGGGTGTCTTCTGGTGACCAACATCGATGGACGAAGCGTCGGCTGCAATGGAGGAGTGCCGCTAATAGGAGGATTTTTTTTCTGCAGGCAACTTACTTACCACTTCCAACAGGACCACTATAACCACATAGATACAGTATCCCTTGCCTTTTTCTCTGACTGTGACTGCATTTCTTGGATCTCTCTCTGCTTCTAAATTGATCCCTTAACACATCACTTAGTCCACTCCACTATCACATCTGCACCACACATAGTCATTTGTAAGTGCTCCTACGTAATTCGCAAGTCGCAGCACGCCCCAGGCCGTAGAGGACTGGGATGGCCCCAATGATGAAGCATGTCACCAAGGGGCAACCCTGGTGAGTGAGGGGACACCTAGAAAACAAGCAATTTCTCCTTTTCTATCTACTATACCTTCCAGACCAACCCCACTGAGTGTTGTTGTGAATGGATTTATAGTGACCAGCAAGGCTCTCGGGTATCTGGCTAAGTACAGAGACCTTATGTTGAATATCGTTATCAATAATTCCACACAGGCCCTGTACTGTCGCATTCTTTCTTCCACAGTTGTCGAATGTACTACTTACTTTTCACTGACATGCATGCAGTAGTGCATGCACTTTCAAAGATTGATGGATAGGTTTGTACCCAAAGAATTGTTTATGTTCCATTGTTTGTCTATACTGTGCTTTTTTTTACAGGGTGTCTTCTGGTGACCAACATCGATGGACGAAGCGTCGGCTGCAATGGAGGAGTGCCACTAAAAGGAGGATTTTTTTTCTGCAGGCAACTTACTTACCACTTCCAACAGGACCACTACAACCACATAGATACAGTATCCCTTGCCTTTTTCTCTGACTGTGACTGCATTTCTTGGATCTCTCTCTGCTTCTAAATTGATCCCTTAACACATCACTTAGTCCACTCCACTATCACATCTGCACCACACATAGTCATTTGTAAGTGCTCCTACGTAATTCGCAAGTCGCAGCACGCCCCAGCCCGTAGAGGACTGGGATGGCCCCAATGATGAAGCATGTCACCAAGGGGCAACCCTGGTGAGTGAGGGGACACCTAGAAAACAAGCAATTTCTCCTTTTCTATCTACTATACCTTCCAGACCAACCCCATTGAGTGTTGTTGTGAATGGATTTATAGTGACCAGCAAGGCTCTCAGGTATCTGGCTACAGAGACCTTATGTTGAATATAGTTATCAATATTTCCACCCACGCCCTGTACTGTCGCATTCTTTCTTCCACAGTTGTCGAAAGTACTACTTACTTTTAACTGACATGCATGCAGTAGTGTATGCACTTTCAAAGATTGATGGATAGGTTTGTACCCAAAGATTTGTTTATGTTCACAATTGTTTGTCCATGCTGTGCTACTTTTTCTTGTCTCCCAAAACCTTTCCCAAAAACCCCCGTACCCATCCATTTTTCAAACCCTAACCCTCTTCCCCCGGGCTGTGTGGTTTTGATTGATGTGTGACTAAATTACAGCAATAAATCCACACACTTTCTGGGGAGGATAAGGTGATAGCAACAGGCTGGTGAAGAAATCCGAGGATATATTCTTACTCTGCTTGACAAAGACCCATGGCTAATGTCAAAGAACTTCAACGAAATTAGTTATACTTTAACATTTGTTAGGCTACAATGTGGCACTGTTCTAGTGTACTTCTGTCACCTGCTATATTCTGTATTGTACCTTTGTATTGCTCAGGAGGACAAACCAGATTTCATTTTCTTTTTTTTCATAGGCAAGCAACTGCCACTGTGTCACACCACTAGTACCACCGCTATGAGGAAATTTTATCCGCCCAGGATTGCCAACCTTATTTGCTGTTTCCCGTGGAGCCAGCCCTGGGCCTAGCCCTACTTGCAAACAGAAATTACAGGTAAGATAGGCGTTTGGTTGGAGGTAGTATAATGGAGTATTAGGAGAGACAAGAGATTTGATTGACGGTAGTACTACTAAAGTCCTAGGACTATTCAGGAAAACAAACTTACTGTTATGTTAAACCCCCACCCACCAGACTCAAAAGCAGTAAAAAACAGGTATGGTCAGATAAAGTTTCAAAAAGTATATTTTTATAGCCCTAACAAAAGAATCTCCCGCAAGACCCTCCCTAACCCCAACGATTGTCCTTCAAAAGTCCCCAAAAATCACAACTCCCAATTCCCACCCCCCAAAAGTCTCTAAAAAAGGGGCAAGGGACACTATGGCAGGGTGCTGTTGGAATTAGCAGCCAGGGCATCATGCTCCTTGCGGAGGGTGGCAAGTTCGAAGCGGAGGCCCTCCACCACGTTCTTATAATTATGGACCTCCTGCTCCAGGTAGGACAGTCTGAGGGATAAGCGGCGCCGGTGTGCCTTGCAAATCCTGTGATGGGCAGCTGCTTTCTTTGCTGCTGGGCGGTGGCGTTTGGCTTTGGTAGCCCGGCTCCGTACCGCTGGAGCACTGCGCTGGCTGGCAGCCCGCACGGAGGAGGATGCAGCTGTCCCAGTGGACGTTGTTGTTGTACCAGACTGCGTCTCCTCCTCCTCCAGGGCCACCAGCCGCCGATATTCAGCAACAGTGGCATCCAGCCTCCGTTGCCGGGCCATTCGAGCCAGCTCCTTCCTCCTTGATGGTGTCTTGGATTTGGAAGGAGCAACTACATGAAAAAAGAAAGACATAGTCTGTAACCAATGCTCCTTAAGATTAACACAAAATGATTGAGCAGAAAGTTGTCACAGTACAAGTAGCAAATTGAAAGCACAGTGCATAACTATTGAGGACAGTATCTATGTAACCTCCGACTTCTTCATCCTTG
The DNA here is from genome assembly GCF_964263255.1 of Lissotriton vulgaris. Taxonomy (NCBI): domain Eukaryota; kingdom Metazoa; phylum Chordata; class Amphibia; order Caudata; family Salamandridae; genus Lissotriton; species Lissotriton vulgaris. The sequence continues at coordinate 33,912 of NW_028245970.1, forward strand.
CTCTAACATTAGTGGGAGTTTAAGGAACAAATTCTACGAGCACTATGGACTTCTATTACAGTCGACTATGACAGTACACCACTCTTATTCTTCTTCTTCTCTCTTGTTTAGGAAAATTGGTACGTTATCTTATGCAAGCCGCCATAATGCCAGCGCAGTGAACTTGCACCCGAGAAAAACAGACGCACACCATGGTGAGTGAGACAGACTTGCGTTACTGTACCGGTCCAGTACATGCAGGTGGTGAAGCTCTTACTTTTCTATTACAGGTGGCACTGAGAATACTCTGTTAAAAGGGCTACTGCTTAATTAATTTAGCTTTCACCCTACAGTGCAAATGAGTATTAGAAAAGGAAAATGAAGAAGCTAAATTATCTGATTATCTATCACTTCACATGGGATGTATTTGATGACATATGGGATGACTTTAGGTGCTTTGCTTATTATTGAGTGAACAGTGATACCCCCACACATGAATGACGTACTACTACTAAACTAAAGTTATTAAGGGAGGTAGGGAGTGTCCACCGTAATAACTGGATATATGCTGTGCTTGCAGTTGCAATACAAACTACTGCTACTATTCATGGTAGTCTTTGGACAACGTTACAACTTCCTTTCCTTGCCTTTCCTACACTGGAACGGACGTGCGGGTGCAGTGTTACATGCTCTTCAAAGTAACACTTAGTTCATCCAGTGACCGTCTACTCTCTCTAGATTCACATATGCTATCTAAGAGTCAGATAGTACCATGAATGATCCAGGCATCCATCCATTCAAAGTATATTGCACACATACAGTTTCTGTCTCACCCACCCAGGCTGTTCTCCTTCCACCCATCCTTGCTTCATCATTCACCCAGCCATGCACCATACCATTTTCTTACCTTCCCAGCCACCTCGGGGACCAAGCAAACACATATCATTCTTCTTTGCCAGTCATCATTACATTTCTCGTGCTTCCACACTTACTTACACCCTTCTTTCGCTTTTCGTTCATCCCATCCATCAAGTTCACCTCAGATCTGATTGGGATTCTTCTCGCCAAAAACTTCAAAGCTAAGTCGAAGTACATTTAGAGGAGGCTACTACCTGCTTTTTTATAATACACCCGTGCAGAAAGCACACTCTGCAGTCTTCAATCTCAATGACTAAGGAATGTATAGCTTACCTCTGCCCGCCACCACCGTGTGAACCCTCACAGGCATGTCCTTGTCCGGCACTTGCACCGCCTCCTCCCCAGAGTTGTCCTCCTTGTCCAATGCCACCACCACCTCCGCGCTGGCCCCGTCTCCAGATGTTCCACCTACAAAGTACATTTAATAATGTTAGAATACACCACTCACTACTATATAATATTTGGTCTAGGAGGAAGAAAGAAATGTGAAAAAAAGTGTACAATTTAATAATTTTTGACTGTGTACTCTAGAGTAAAAATGTCCCTTTTTCCAGGGAAGGCTGTTGTCTTGCTGCACTTTTTGGCACAACTGATGAATGTTTGCTTTTTACTTTTTAACACGCACCACTTTTTCTCCTAACAGACAGAACCTTGACTTCTAAGAACACGAGCAGGATCAAGTTCAAACCAGGTGAGAGCTCGGCTCGACCACAAGAAATGTGTCCAATTAATCGTCAGCACTAAGCACTTTTCCATTTTCAGTTACACGTTCACTTTTATGACAAACTTGAATTTAATAAATGTGTTTACTTTTAATAAAGCTTTTAAACTTAAATAGACTCTGTGGTTTTTGGTCCTCCAGACTAGAGTGGATGAGCTAAAGGTTTTCGAATTTTTGCAAGCATGAGTCCGTGCCTCTGCCATCGGTGACTTTGGGAGCTAAATGACTCTGCCACACTATCTAGTCAGTAAGGAGATTGGGGGTTCAACTACAAAGTCTGTTATCACTGAGGTATGTGGAAAGTCTAACAGTTACAGCACCTATTATAATTGATAAGCTAAGCGATGCATTATTTAGTGTCCATAGTTCTGTTTGTGCAGATTTGTCCCTGCAACAGTAGTAGAATGGATTGTCCTCCTATCCAAACCAAAAGTAAAGTAGTATCTTATTATTTCTTGGTGGTGGTCATTCACCTTTTTATTGTTGGCAATGGTCAAAGCATAAACATTTAGAATACTTGAAAAGATATTATGGACAATCCCAGAGGACTACACTCAGTGCATAGAGCTATTGCTGACTAGAATGGGAGTCCAATGGAAATGCCAAATGTGCAATCTTAGTTAGCTACACAGACAGACTAATAAGAATAATCTAGTAATACCACACGGAGTCATAGTCGAGGCAGGATAAGAATTTAGATCCTGTCTACAAGAAGATCAAAGACGATTTAGAAAAAATCGAATGAGGAACGCTAGGAAAAAATAAGTACTCTATATTAAAATTAAAACTTACTGGGGCCAGCAAAGGAGCCCTCGACTGCCCGGTCCTGGCCTACATCGACAACAGCACCCTCCTCCTCCTCCTCCTGTGTCCTCCTCTTGCCCCCTGGGGGAAGCTGATGTACAACATGAAAGAAAGAAAAACAGAAAACATGGATGATATTTCTCAACCAAATCAAACATTTAAAAAAGAACTAACAAAGTAACAAAATATTTTTGCGAAATAGCAAATAGGGAACGACTCCACGGGATATATTATTGACCAATCTCATGTGGTCGACTACGTCATTACTTTAGTATTGCTTGATTTGCGGACCGTCGAATTGGAAACTACCCTATGTAACTCACTAAACAAAGTACTAAAAAGGTTTGCCTAGGATTGGCAGGCAGCAGTCCGCAGCACGCAAAGTGACAGCCAAAGTCCATCGTGATTGAAGATCAGCGACAACACTAAAGTTTCCTACTACATTCACCAGTCATTAAAATACTCAAACTATTAATCCACCACCACTATTTCTTCTTATCGCCATGTGTACAAAGGAAGGACTGGACTTGAGTCTGTAGGGGCTGATTTAGAAGGCCCTTGCGGCTCTTTTGCTCCATTGTTGCGTGACTTTTGTGACGCAGCGACAGCACAAAAGAGGCGCAATGGTGCGGCGTATATTAACAACGTGACGCATCTGGGAGATGCATCACGTTGTAACGCCCTGCGCCAATAGGGGTGTTCCGGCGCAAGGGAGGGCGTTCCTGCGCAGGAACGCATCCTAAAAGTGGCTGAGGGAAATCTACAAGATTTCAATCAGTCACTTTGAGGACAATGATGCGTGACTCAAACCCTGCGCCTGCTTGAAGCAGACGTACGGCTTGACGCAGCATTGGGGAGATAGGGCACCCCAGAGCATTGATGGAGCTGCACCATCGTTGCGACGCAACTCCAGCAATGCGCCGCCTTTACGGCACAGATGCGTAACGCTTTGGTGACGTTTTGGGCCCATGGCGCGCCGCATTGTAAATACGGCGCACCATGGGTGATGGTGGCGTGACGCACAATTACTGGTGCATCCCTGCAACTTTGCAGGGATGCGCCGGTAATTAAAAATCTGAACCTTAGTGTGTAGCATTACGCAGTTCTTTCAACTACACTCATACATAATTTCACAGGCCAATGAAATGAACACAAAATCTAAAACAAATAAGCATAGTAGCAACACTACTGAGAAGAAGGAGAGCAGTGTACCTGAAATGCACAGAAGATTTTGAAATAAAATTTACCTACAATGTAATGAGCAGCATTATTGCTCTTGGTAAAAAACAAAAAATTGCAATATAATAACACAGCAGGAGAAAACATAGTAGTAAAGACATAGCTACTACTACTCACCAAGCCCGGGGATCTCAAGGCCAAGGAGGTCGAGCAGATCTCGCTCACGGGTCAGGACATCCGTCCAGCGGTGGGTGGCCTGGTTGTAGGTGCGCCAGACCCGAGAGTGGTGGTAAATGGCCTGGCACACCTTCTCCCACCGCTTCCGGCGCTCCCGGGCCCCGTACCCGGCACTGATCTTGCCGCCTCCCATGATGGTCCTGGGGAGGCGGCGCTGAACATAAAAAATGAGTTGGGCCACCTCCTCCGGGGTAAAGATCTCCCGTGGCATCACTAGCTCCCCCCTCAAACGCCCGCACGGGAGCCGGACACGGGGTGCGGGACCCTTCCCCTTCTCGGGATGCTTCCCGGCTCCCTTCACCATGGTCTGGGCGGAAAGGAATAAAGAAAATAGAATAGGGAAGAGAAGAAAAGAAAAGAGTTTACAAAAGTAGTTTAATATTAACCAAAAGTAGCAGTAAACACAAAAATATAGGGCTAGAAAAATAGAGGGATAGATAATAAGTAAAATAGATCAAAAAAAACTTCAAACAAGCAAAGGATAGCAGAGATTGACAGAGGATACAAAGACCATGCCCAGAACCATAGCAATGAATGAGAAACAAGATGGCCGCGCCCGTGCACGACCGCGCGGGTAAGTTCGCGCGAGATTTTCCTTGCGAACACGCGCGAGACTGTACTGGCAAGCCGCGGACTTTGCGAGATTACACTTCGCGCCCGGAAACGGAAATACGTCAGGCAAACAAGATGGCAGCGCCCTTGAACGACCGCGAGGGTAACTTCGCGTCTTGCGCTACGAGCGGCTCGCAAAAACGCACAAAACCTTGCCAACTAACACGCCGCAAAAAAAACAAATTGCATATTCGCACGAATTTGCGGCTTCCGAATCCGATCTTGCGCGTGTTCGCACCCCGCGAACCCCGCGAAATTGCAGAAAAATGAGTTTTTCAAAACTGAAAGCACTCGGCAGGGGCAAGAGTTCAAACTCATCATTAGTAACAATTCCCGGTAGTGCTTCCTGACTGGGGCCCCTCCAGAATTCAGTTGCTAGTTGCAACAATTGTATGACCCTGCTCTGACCCTCACAGCAGGCTCATACAATAGCTACAAGTAGGCCACAAAGAAGGTCCTGACTCCTGGGGAAAAAAAATGCACTGCAACAGAAAGCAAAATTACAGATAAGGAAGCAGGTGCTGCCAGACTGGAATTTTAAAACAGTGACACATTAATAAACTAACCCCAAATTAATTCATCTCAGTTGAAGCAGGGCTGGTGTGCTTGCTTTTCCCCCCCATAATCTACAGTAATGATGAACCAGAGGGTGGCATTGATGTAACAGAGGGTTGCAGTGGTGAAACAGAGGGTGCTGGGAACCTGTGATGATGAACCAGACGTAGAAACAACATAATTCGCGACCGTTGCGCGACGAAATGTAAGTTCGCAATTGCGAACTGGTACGAAACCCTCGCGAACTGGCAGAAATCCTTGCGAACACAAAAAAAAAAAAATCCGCAAATTCGCAAGAATTTGCGGATTTTGCGGATTGCGAGTTCGCAAATCCGCAAAATTCGCGAACGCGAGATTCGCAAAATTCGCCCATGCTTAACTGAACCTTTTTTGGCATTTTCTTACTTGTCAATTCATTTAATGGAGTCACAATTGATCCATAGTTCCTGACAAACTTTCTGTAGTAACCAGTCAGGCCCAAGAAAGCTCGAACCTGAGTCTGGGTGGTTGGAGGAGCCCAGTCCCTGATTGACTGTATTTTGCTCTCCAGTGGCTGAACCTGGCCTCCACCTACAAGGTGACCCAGGTATACAACCTGTGTCTGCCCTATCTGGCACTTGGTGGCCTTGATAGTGAGGCCTGCTGCTTGCAGAGCCTCTAACACTTTCCTCAGGTGGACCAGGTGACCCTCCCAGGTGGAGCTAAAGACAGCAATATCATCTAGATATGCTGCACAGAAGTCATCCAGCCCAGTGAGAACATGATTCACCAACCTTTGGAAGGTGGCAGGTGCATTTTTCAGACCAAAGGGCATCACCACAAATTGATAATGCCCACCAGGGGTTGAAAATGCTGTCTTGGGCTTGGCATCCTCAGCTAACCTGATTTGCCAATACCCAGCAGTCAGGTCAAATGTGCTTAAGTAGTTGGCAGAAGCCAATCTATCTATAAGCTCATCTGCCCTTGGTATTGGGTGGGCATCAGTCTCAGTGACTGCATTGAGACCCCTGTAGTCTACGCAGAACCTCATCTCTCTCTTACCATCCTGGGTGTGAGGTTTTGGCACTAGAACTACTGGACTAGCCCAAGGGCTATCTGGGGGCTCAATGACTCCCAACTCCAACATTTTCTGCACTTCAGTTTTTATGCAGTCTCTAACATGATCAGGCTGCCTGTAGATGTTACTCTTAACTGGCAAGCTGTCACCAGTGTCAACCTCATGGGTACACCAATTGGTCTGACTGGGTGTCAGAGAGAACATATGTCTGAAAGACTGAAGAACCTGTTTACAGTCTTTCTGTTGATGTTCAGAGAGGCTGCCACAAAAGACAACACCATCTACTGACCCATCATCAGGATTCTGAGTGAGCAGGTCTGGGAGAGGGTCACTCTCTTCCTCCTGTCCCTCATCAATGGCCATGAGCAAGCTCATGTCCTTCCTGTCGACATATGCTTTGAGCCTGTTGACATGGAGTACCCTGTGGGGACTCCTGGGAGTTCCAAGGTCCACCAGGTAGGTGACCTCTCTCTTTTGCTCAAGAATTGTGTGGGGCCCAGACCATTTGTCTTTGAGTGCTGCTGGGGCCACTGGCTCCAACACCCACACCTTCTGCCCAGGCTGATAAACAGTCAGGACAGCCTTTTGGTCATGCCAAGCTTTTTGAAGTTCTTGACTGGCCTTAAGGTTTTCAGATGCCTTCTCCATATACTCAGCCATCCTGGAGCGGAGACCAAGTACATAGTCCACTATGTTGGTTGCAGGCTTTTTGAGAGGTCTCTCCGATCCTTCCTTCACCAAACACAATGGGCCTCTCACAGGATGCCCATTCAAAAGTTCAAAAGGGCTGTAGCCAACCCCCTTTTGTGGGACCTCTCTGTAAGCAAACAGAAGGCAGGGTATCAGGACATCCCATCTTCGCCTGAGCTTTTCAGGTAGTCCATGAATCATCCCTTTTAGGGTCCTGTTGAACCTTTCAACAAGCCCATTGCATTGTGGATGATAGGGTGTGGTGAACATGTAGTTGACACCACATTCCTTCCACATAGCAGTTAAGTAGCTTGACATGAAGTTTGCACCTCTGTCAGAGACAACCTCCTTAGGGAAGCCCACTCTGGAGAACACTCCAACTAGGGCCCTTGCCACCACAGGTGCTGTAGTGGTCCTAAGTGGAATAGCTTCAGGATACCTGGTGGCATGATCCACTACCACCAGTATAAACTTGTGCCCTGATGCTGTCTGGGGTTCCATTGGACCAACAATGTCAATCCCCACTCTTTCAAAGGGCACCCCCACCACAGGCATTGGTATAAGGGGGGCCTTTGTTGTGCCACCTGACTTACCACTGGCTTGGCAAGTGACACAGGAGCGACAAAACTCCTTGGTATCCTCATTCATGTGAGGCCGGTGAAAGTGTGAGACAAGTCTGTCCCAAGTCTTTGTCTGGCCTAAGTGACCTGCTAAGGGAATCTCATGGGCCAAGGTGAGAAGGAAACCTCTCTGAGTCAAGGGTACAACCAGCCTCCTGGTCATGCCAGGCTTGGGGTCTCTTGCCTCAGTGTACAGGAGTCCATCATCCCAGTATACCTTATGGGTACCTGTGGCGTTCCCAGCAGCCTCAGCAGCAGCCTGCTGTCTGAGGGGTTCAAGGGAAGGGCAGTCTAATTGTTACTTCCCCAGGTCTTCTCTTGAGGGTCCCCCTGAGCCCAGAAATTCAACTTGATCAAGTTCAAATTCTTTAGGCTCAGTTTCCCTCAATTCTCTTAGGTCAGCCTCCTCTGAGACTTGATCCTCAACCTGGGGCAAGGGGGAAGGCACAGCCTTGACCCTACTGCTCTTCTTCTTGGAAGGTGTCTGGTCCATTGTTCCAGGATCCAGCACCTATTCAGTGGGGCATTTCCTGACCTGTGACCTGGTCACAGCCAACACATGTGCTGGCAAGCCTAACATTTCCATGTGAGTCCTCTGCTCCACTTCTGACCATTGTGATGACTCCAAATCATTGCCCAACAAACAATCCACTGGGAGGTCTGAACTAACAACAACCTTCTTTTGGCCATTTACCCCTCCCCAGGAGAAAGCAACAATTGCCATACTGTGATTGGTAGTGACATTGCTTGCATTGGTCACCAGGAAATCTGTACCTGGTATGATCTGTCCAGGGTCCACAAAGTTAGGTGTCACCATGGTGACACTGGCACAAGTGTCCCTATAGGCCTGAGCCATTCTTCCATTTATTAAAGGTGTCTGTCTGTATTTGCCCAAAGTATTGGGACTTATATCAGGGGACATATCCACATCCCCTGTACAAACAAGGACAGCCTGAGTGAGTGTGCCAACTAAGTTGTCACTCCCCTCAGACCCAAGGTTAACCCAACTAAACCCTTGGGAGGTGCACTACCACTGCTGACTGTACTAGGGGGCACAGGTGCCTTAGGGGCTGCAGTGGCAGGAGTCTGCCCTCCTTCTTTCTTGGTGCACTCACTAAACCAGTGAGTTTTACTTTTACAGTACTGGCACCACCTTTTGGACTGGCCTTCTTGATTCTTCTTTTTCTGGGGAGCCTGACCCCCACCCTCTTTGGGTTGTTGGGGACCTGTCGAAGACTTCTGGTCATTTTGTTCCCCCTTAGAATCTTTACCCTTCTGGTCTGCTTTCCTCTGACCACCTTGATTCTGGCCCTGGTTCTGCTTAACTCTTGTTCTGACCCATCTGTCTGCCTTCTTTCCCAATTCTTGGGGAGAGGTCAGATCTGAGTCAACAAGATGCTGATGCAACAACTGGTTCTGACAATTGTTTAAAATTTGTTCTCTCATCATCAAATTGTACAATCCTTTATAATCAGTAACCTTACTGCCCAGCAACCAGCCCTCAAAAGCCTTAGTGCAGAGGTCTTCAAACTTTTTGATGCCGAGACCCCCTTGTAAAACCTTTTTAGGCGTAAGGACCCCCTTACGACAAAAGATTCTAGAAACTGGTACTCCTCATCATCAACAACTATCGACAACCATAAATGCGCCTGTTAGACCTCATCACATCCATCCATCCATCATTCATCCACCCACACTTTCACACGTCCATCCACCCTTTCATCCTTCCATCCATACGTCCATCCTTTACCTATCCACCCATCTATTCATCCACCCACCTTTTCACACATCCATCCATCCATCATTCATCCATGCAACCTTTTACCCATCCATCCATACATCCATCCTTCATCCATCCACCCTTTCATCCTTCCATCCATACATCCACCATTTCACCTATCCATCCTTCATCCATCCACCCTTTCATTATTCCATCCATACATCCATCCACCCTTTCATCCATACATCCATCCTTCATCCACCCACCCTTTCATCCATACATCCACCCATCATTCATCCCCCCACCTTTTCACACATCCATCCATGCATCCATCATTCATCCATGCAACCTTTTATCCACCCATACATCCATCCTTCATCCATCTACCTTTTTGTCCTTCCATCCATACATACATCCTTCATCCATCCACCCTTTCATCCATCCATCCTTCATCCATCCACCTACCCTTTCATCCATCCATCCATCCATCCACCCATCATTCATCCCCCACCTTTTCACACATCCATCCATACATACATCCTTCATCCATCCACCCTTTCATCCATCCATCCACCCACCTTTTCACACATCCATCCATACTTCATCCATCCATCCACCCTTTCATCTTTACATCCATCCACTCATCATTCATCCACCCACCCTTTCATCCATCTATCCACCCACCTTTTCACACATCCATCCATCCTTCATCCATCCATCCACCCTTTCATCTTTACATCCATCCACTCATCATTCATCCACCCACCTTTTCACACATCCATCCATTCATCCTTCATCCATCCATCTACCCTTTCATCTTTACATCCATCCACTCATCATTCATCCACCCACCTTTTCACACATCCATCTATTCATCCTTACATCCACCCATCCATCCTTCATCCTTCCTTCCATCCATCCATCCATCCACCCACCCTTCATCCTTCCATCCACCCATACATCCATCCTTCATCCATCTACCTTTTTGTCCTTCCATCCATACATACATCCTTCATCCATCCTCCCTTTCATCCATCCATCCTTCATCCATCCACCTACCCTTTCATCCATCCATCCATCCATCCACCCCCATCCACCCATCATTCATCCCCCACCTTTTCATACATCCATCCATACATACATCCTTCATCCATCCACCCTTTCATCCATCCATCCACCCACCTTTTCACACATCCATCCATCCTTCATCCATCCATCCACCCACCCTTTCATCTTTACATCCATCCACTCATCATTCATCCACCCACCCTTTCATCCATCCATCCACGCACCTTTTCACACATCCATCCATCCTTCATCCATCCATCCACCCTTTCATCTTTACATCCATCCACTCATCATTCACCCACCCACCCTTTCATCCATCCATCCACCCACCTTTTCACACATCCATCCATCCTTCATCCATCCATCCACCCTTTCATCTTTACATCCATCCACTCATCATTCATCCACCCACCTTTTCACACATCCATCCATTCATCCTTCATCCATCCATCTACCCTTTCATCTTTACATCCATCCACTCATCATTCATCCACCCACCTTTTCACACATCCATCTATTCATCCTTACATCCACCCATCCATCCTTCATCCTTCCTTCCATCCATCCATCCATCCACCCACCCTTCATCCTTCCATCCACACATACATTCATCCTTCATCCACCCACCTTTTCTGTGCCTCTCTCATGGGGGTGGGGTCAGTATCTCTCTGTGTCTTCTTCCTTCTTCCTCTCTCATGGGAGGGCATCTCTGTGCTTCCCTGCTTGGGGGGGGGGGGGGGGGGGGGCAGACAGGCTGTATAAACACCTCACGGTGAAGAACAGTTTCAGGCACATTTCTCCTGCACAGGCGCCAGGTATGTGGGACTTGAACCAATGACTGTAATGTCCTTCTGCTGTTTGCTATGTGTGTTTGTAAAGCGCTCTGATACCTACGGGTTAAGCTAGCGCTATATAAAACGTTAAAAATAAAAATAAACCCCACAGCTAAGTCCATTGATTGAACTCAAAGGGCTACAGCCTCCTCCCCCAGACACCCCCCCCCCCCTCCCCAGCACGTGTAAGTGAACCCGGCTGAAACAGCTTCGGGACACACAGAAAGGCACACCCGAGTACTTCACAGGTCTTCAGAAGACCTTTACTTGTTAATGAGGCGTGAATTAGGCCTCCACCGTGATCACCCGGCCTCAATCAGCCTGACGCCAGGAACTGCTGCACGCTCCAACAGAATCTGCGACCCCCTTCCCAGGACTCCACGACCCCCCTGGGGGTCGCGCCCCACAGATTGAAGACCTCTGCCTTAGTGGCACAATCTACAAAGTCAGACCAATCTTGAGACTGAGTTTTCTGGGTATCCCTGAACAGCACCCTGTACTGCTCAGTGGTTAGGCCAAACCCATCAACCAGTGTATTTTTCAAGACTTGGTAATTGTTAGCATCCTCCACTCTTGTAGTGAGGAGCTTATCTCTACCTTTACCTTCAAAGGAGAGCCACAAGATAGCTGCCCACTGACTCTGGGGAACACCTTGCACAGTGCAGGCCCTCTCCAAAGCAGTAATCCACTTGTGGATGTCATCCCCTTGCTTAAAGGGGGGCACTATCTTATTCAGGTGTTTTGTATCAAAACTCCTTTCCCTATTGCTAGGTATTATGCTGCCACCAGTGGGTTTTGACCCACTCAGTTCTTGCTCTCTAGCAAAGGCAAGTCTCTCTTTGGCCAGGGCAAGTTCTTCCCTTTCAATCCTCAGATTGACTTCCCTTTCCTTAGCTTCATAGATTCTCCTCTGAGGGGAGGTCATCCTCCTCAGAGCAGAGTTCTGAGAGCCATTGGTTTGAATGGATCTGCCAGAGCCTCTTGATAGAGACCTAACTCGTCCACTCCCAATGTTAAGCTGGCCTGAGAGAGGTCCTAGGGCTCTCCTAGTGTCACTCTCATGCCTGCTTAAGTTGTCCCTAGTTAGCTGGCTAACTACTTCTGGACCTTTGTCTGCCTCATCCCCAGATGTCTCCTGATCATCATCCTACTCACCTGAGAGGTGGATGAGATCTGGGTCACCCCTGGTTCCTTTTAGGGCTGGCATGTCCCCTTCTGGATGAGAAGAGCTAAGAAGTTTCTCAGCCTTTCTAGCATCATAAGTCTCTAAGAGACCAATCAGAAATGAGGTTGTGGGGTTAGACCCCTGTTTTAGTTTCCTGGAGGTACACACTTGTCTCATCTCCTTGAAACTAAGAGCAGCATATCTGGAAGTGACCTGTGGACGGTCTTCTGACACAAGGGGAGACTCAGTGTTCTCTCCTGTGACTGACATGCTGATTCTAGTGTGGTGTAAGTGATGCACCTACCTACACTATGGGCTTACCTACCGATCCCTTGCTAAGAGTTGCAGCCAAGGTGTGCTAAGCCTTGAGGAGCTGCAACAGCTGGTTCAGTAGAACTCAGAGTATTCTAAGCTAAGTTATATGTACCTAACAGTACTTGTGTGATCTTTCAACAAGATATTCTTAGGATACGTGTGGTAGAACAACAGCAAGCTCAAATCCCAACCGTTGCTCACCAATGTGAGAAGGTGGCCTGATATGCAGTGTTCACTATTCTAGTGAACACCATGTATCAGTCCAGCAACCCTTATTGATGATTGGTTGTAAGTCAACCTTATAGACCAGCTATCCTAGTAGCGTGGATACGAGCAGTCTAAGGCTAAAGACTCGAGAGGGCGTGTTAAGCCAGCTGTTATACTACACATGTACCCCTTGAACACCCAGTGAAAGGACACCACACAAGTGTTATGAAAATAAACAAGATATTTATTAAGAATCACAACAGCCCTGTACTCTTTATGAGGACAGGGTACTAAGCACAAAACAAAACTCTTACGGAAATACTTAAGTTAGCACAGTATATACAAATGCCCGAGGGGCACGGAAAACCATATACTCTGAAAGTGGAATGCGAAATTACTAGCAGGTAAGTACAGTACTAATAGGCTTTGGAATCGCTAGGTCTTGACTATAGAATCTTCAGATTACTTCTAGGAGGCCTAGGGGACTCGGGTGCAGAGTGTGCACTCTCACGCGGGATGCGGGACAAAGTCTATGGTGGCTAGATTTCAGAAAGTTAGTGTTCTCGGGCGAACCCGACCTGGTAGGAGGAAAACGAAAGTGGATTCGGACCCTTGGATAGTGAGGCTATGCTGGGGCACCAAAATGCCGAAGTTACCTAGCCCAGGGGCTGCAGCTGCATAGGTCTCAAAAGACGTCGGGAATCCTCGTTGACGGACCAGGAGCCTGGAAGAAAGAAGTTGCTGGCAGGCGACCAGTGAAGAAAGTTCGATGGATCCAAGCCTGGATCGATGATAGTACAGACACAACAGTGGTCCCTAGCAAGGAGACACAATAATAACCAACATAAATATAGACCCAGTCAGTTCTATATTGTAGAAGACATGCCCAGCCGGACAGAGGTCTTCAAGTTTTATATTTCAATAAACGTTTTGCGAAACAATAATACACCTTCAACAATTCACTTTCGTGGGGCACAAGCCTGTACCGACCCACGACAGTACATAGACACAGACAACGGGATTACAAAGATAGTGTGTCAAGGTCCGGGGGCGGCGCGGGCAATTTACCGCAATTCCGCTTGCACCTTGCGGTCCGGGAGAAAGTGGAGGCGCCGAATCGCGCTTGGGTCCTGGATCCAGGGGTGGCCGGGTTAGTCGGCTGGACCAGGAAACCCGGTGCAGCCGACTAACCCTTGACACACTATCTTTGTAATCCCGATTCACCAAGTAACACCGATGACTAACTTCATTACCGGTCCTGGCCCATCGTGTTTAACTCTAGCTCGCCTGTGAGCTCTTTAACCTTATGCCCTTTGGCTAAAGAGGCTCAAATTTTAATAAGGCAACTACTGTTCTGTCCTGATGATGGACCCCAGCATTTAGTAAGGGGGTCCGAAACGTCGTCGACCTTGTGTACCATATACCAGTACAATGATTTACTACACGAAAGTACGTAATGGTACCCACTGGAATCTCTCTGTTTAATTTTGAAACTTTACAGAGACTTTTTTGACCTTGCCTTGTAAGCCCTTCTGTGTATGTTGTCTGTGTCTATGTACTGTCGTGGGTCGGTACAGGCTTGTGCCCCACGAAAGTGAATTGTTGAAGGTGTATTATTGTTTCGCAAAACGTTTATTGAAATATAAAACTTGAAGACCTCTGTCCGGCTGGGCATGTCTTCTACAATATAGAACTGACTGGGTCTATATTTATGTTGGTTATTATTGTGTCTCCTTGCTAGGGACCACTGTTGTGTCTGTACGATAAGCTCCCCGAGGTCCCTCGCTGATACTCATTGGGGTCCCCTTGTTGTTTTAAATGGATCGATGATAGAAGACAGATGACACCTGAAAGCAGAGGGGACCAAGTTCGTGACTACTAGCCAGTAGTCAGGTGGCACCAGGAGGGCACCGGATGGTAGTCACCTCGTCTAGGTGAGTGGGTGATGCTGTGCTCTGCAGATCTCACGGACCAGGAGGCGTTGTCGGCAACTAGGATGGAGGAGCGAGCTGTCCCACGATGGATGAAGCTGTCGGCGTCGCTGGACCCAGGATTGGGCAACAAAGCCTTGGCAAATTCAAGCCCACGCGGTGGACTCAAAATGGCGTCTGGAGTGGACCAGGAGGGTCCGGGGTGCTTCTCTTGTGGAAGGAAGCAAGGGCCAGTCTGGAGCAACCAGACCAGCAGCAGTGATGTCGTCGGGCGTCGTTAAGAAGGCCACAAGCCAGCCGGCTAGTAGCCAAACAACGCGGTGAGCAGCAAAAAGCAGAAGGGCCCCACGCAGATCATGGAGATGCTGGAGGGCTGATCTTCGGTGCTGGAGCTGCTCAGGGTTGGGGCTTCTCGGACCCCAAAGCACTCACCAGTGGAAGACTCGGTGGGCTTGTTGCAAAGAAGTCGTGCAGTCTTGGTGATCGTAGGTCCCTCAAGGTCTTGTCACACTCATAGTTCTCAGCTTTGCTGTAGAGGTGAGTAGAGGTCAGAGGTGCCAGGGAAGCCGGGTCTCGTCGAGCTGGGCAGTCGGATTCCGGAGGAAGGACTTACAGCAGACCGCAGTGTTCTTAGGATGGTGCCCGCTTGATGCAGGGTGACTACTCCTTAGCCACAAGGGAGAATCTTGAAGAAGGAAATTTTGATGTCTTTCGCAGAAAGTTGTGTCTTGATTCCAAAGATGATCTAATTTGAACAGGGGGCCTGCTCCTATCTTTATACTAAAAAAGGGGGCTGACCCGGTGTAATGGCAGAGTTTTTGGCTTTATTTAGCAGTGATATAGATCATTAGTCTTGCTCGCATCTAGTATAGGTATTCTTAGCCTGTGTTGGCCCTTTTAAGCCCTTTTTCCAGACCTATAAGAGAATAGCTGCTTAATATGCCCTTATTCTTGACTTTAACCTGTCTATTGCCTATTGGCTTTGACATATTAGACATATTGGTATGGTTTATGTAGGTATTCTGACAGAGCTAAGGAGCATTTCACCCCTTTCAGGCCTACAGGCCTAGAGCTAGAGGGACTCCATTTTGATGAAACTGAGAGACTTTTCAGGGCAAAGGCAATGTTTATAGTTAAGGCTGTTTTGTGCTAGAGGAAAATCCAGTTAGGACTGCTTCTTATCCGAGAAATGTGTTTTTCTCTTGGGCCCAGACGTAACAAGCAGATGGCCACTGCGGTTGCGTGGAAGCCTGGGAGCTGGCACAGGAATTCGGTAGGAGACAGCCCTCCGGTGGAAATTTCCATGAGGGGAGAGGAATCCATAATAGCGAGCTACAGGAGAGGAGGAGTGGTCAGTTCAGTTTTGGAGGTCAGTGCAGCGTGGTGTGCAGTTCAGCGTGGTGCTCAGAACAGCTTGGAGCACAGAACTGCTGGGAGCTCAGAACAGCTTGGAGCTCAGAACAGCTTGCAGAGAGAGAGAGGATGTCTGCTGGGAGCTGCAGAATAGAGTGCAGTTCTTGAATGGAGAAAGAAGGCAGACGATTGCTGAAGATGAGGAGAGAGAAAGCAGTGCAGAGAGCATCAAAGAAGGCTGTCAGCTGGAGCAACTGAACCAGAGGCGTGGTGATGTGGTGAAGGAGGGAGAGACAGAGAGAGCCCTAATCCCACCAGAGGCAGAGAGAGAGCCCTAATCCCACCAGAGGCAGAGAGAGAAATCTTCCTTCTAATAGGTGAGGTAGTCTGAATTAGTTACACTTACACTTTATGTCCAATCTTTTCCCTTTCAGCGGAGTGTTCCTGTTATGTTTAATCTTTTCTCTTTCAAGCGGTGTGTTCTATTGTACTAATAATAAATGACCCCATTAATTAGTGAATTAGTGTGCATGAGTTCTTTTATGATAAAGTTATCCTGGCTTCAAGCCAGTTGCTGTTGAGCCACTGATGGATAAGGGGGGTAGGAGCGCTTAAATCAAGAAACAACTATATCACATAGTGTGTATATCTTTGTCCTCATACAGTAAGAATAATCTTTCCTGGTAAGTATTGCTGTTTGAACAGATGCTACCCCTGATCAGGTAAGTAATAGTGAGGGAGAGAGGAGACTTGCAACCAAGGGACTAAGTTAGTACACCATCCCATAATATTATTGTAATAGCAGACCCTTAGTGAAGAGACTTCCCAATATATATATATATATATGTATAGGTGTTCATAGGAATGTGGTCGTCGTTGATATGCGGCGTTAGTGAGAACACTGGGTGGGAGACCAGTGCCGATACCCACAGGATTGTGGCTTGAGTAAATGAGAGCACTAGGTGGTTGAACTAGTGTGTAGTTTCGCAGGATTGCGAACAGTTTGGAAAAGGGAGCATTGGGTTCTGCAGGCCCGTGTGTAGACACACCGGATTGTGTGTCATATCTGCCCTAGGGTAGAACGGTCTGGGTCAGGGTGGCCGCGAGACCAACTGATGTGAATAAGTGTGGTGTAGGGTATGGATATCCCTAGTAATCAGTGAGTATTCTTAGTATCCCTATAGATTTAGTGGTGTTTTTAATAATATGAGCTTGTATATTGCGAGTTCCCCATCCTCAGGTAGGTACCAGGTGCCTGGATATAGGTGGTCCTGGGGAGGGAAGGTGAGTACGTTCTGGCTGGGTTGGAGGGGCCCCTGGGGGCTGATCCCACCTACTCAGAAAATCCAGCCATTACACCCGGTGACTAGGTCCTGCCTATGGGTGGGACTAGGAGGGGGGTGGTTACACCCCTCTCCCATGCCGGACTTCCCCCAGGCCAGGGGCTGGTGTGCCCCTGGAACTGGTTCTGACCGGCCTATGCGTAGTGAGCACCGGGGTGCCACTCAGCAGTCACCTTCCTGTAAAGCCCTGCCTACCCAGGATACACAAAACCCTGTCTGGGATGGTGCTAGCACCGCCCCGGACAGGAAACCCTTTGTCCGAGCCTCCCTCGCTAGAAGGACTCCCAGCAGCAGGAGGTCAGATTCGTGTCTGTGGTGGCAGCATCCATTTTGTGGAGCTGAGGCTTCAGTTAACTTTAACCGGGGTTCACAGTTACATACATGTCGTGTCCCTCTAGAAGGGTGGAATGCTAACCCCGTCGCCAGAATTGGCGAGGGGTTAGTATTCCAATTCGTATGACACCTTACTCAACATGTTTTGATAAAGCAATACCAAAGATAGCATTTAACCGCGAGGATTATAATGCACTTAAGAGTATATGGTATGCGATATCATAGAACAGCTATTAGGACTTGGTTCCGCAAGCTGCAGACAGGCTCAGCTCATGCCAGAGCACCATCTCACACGATTCCAAGCACTCTGCCTTCAGGATTGTTAAAGCCTGCCATAGGAGTGACTGATAGGAATCTGTGTGTCCATTTTAGGGTTAGATATAGGTATACTATATCTACAGCAAAGGGTGATTACACGACTTTGCCCCAGCTGTCATGCAGCCAGTTGTGTCAAATTTAGGAGGCCAGCCAGGGGTGGCATAATACATGCTGCAGCCCCTGGTAGGCCCTGGGTACACCTATGCCCTGAGTTACAGGGTCTGATAAGGTGGCCCAGTACCAATTGGTAAATGCACCTAGGGTACAAGTTGTAATTTAGAGAGAGAACAGCCAGGCTGTGGGTCTGATTGGCAGGCCCACAGCCAGAGAAAGTCGTAAACCAGTGAAACAAAAGCAAAAAATCTGGGTGATCATAGGATTGCAGACCCTACTCTCCTACATCTGGGTCATAAATCGATACTATAGGACCTATAGTAACAGGTACTTGGAGAGCGTCTGGCAATTGGTAGCACGCTCCATTTCTGGAACCTTTTGTACTACGAACCTTCTGACTACTCTCTGTACCTGACTAGGCTGAGGTGTTTCCTCACCTTTGGCGTATTCTCTATCTGTTATAGGAGGTGGTCTATACTCTCCTGTACCAGCCCCATCCCCCCTTTGGAGCTCGGCACCTTCCATCCCTCTATTGTACGGAGGCGGTCTGTCTATCAACAACCTATTTATCAGACTGTCCTCTGTCTCGCTCTCATCATCCTCCTCTAGTGGTCTCTTGTCTCCTGCAACTTCTATCACTGGATACAGTTTATCTACTTCAATAGTCTGCACTCTCCACTTTTTAGCTTCCTCATCCCATTTGGCATCCTGCACTGCTCTTACCGATCGTCTCTCTCTTTCTTGACGCCTGTTCTGGTTCCTGTCGTGCGCCGCCCTAATCCATGCATTAAGGGCTTCAAACTGTGTTGGTCTGGGCAGAGGTCTCGTTGAGGTCATAACTGCTTTTAACTGGTGCAATACTTCTAATCAAAATGTTCCATATTTCGGAAACGTCAGTTCCTCGTTCCCCTCTGTAATCTTACTCCAATTAGAAATCCACAGTATAGTATGCAACCCAACATTCGTGGCCATATAATGAGCTGGTGTACCCTCTGGCGGGGCCTCTTCCCCGCCCAAAGATTCTCTCCTTTCTCTCTTAAAGATCGCTCTCAAGCATTTAAAACACTTCATGATCAAATCTACCAGTTTCCTTAATTCCCTGCGTTTGTTTACTTCCTGATGACAATCCACCAATCCCAGCGCAGTTCTTGCTAACTGGCCTATCACAGCGCGGTTCTTGCCAACCGGCCTATCCCAGCGCGGCTTCACACCAACCGGCCTATCACAGCGCGGCTCTCTCTGACGTCACTCGTCTCCCCTTCGCAGCAGTTCCCCTCCTTTCTCAGCTCGTATCCCGGTCATGCATGCGTCCCATTCATACTCTGAAAAATGATTACTTCCGACCCAGCGATCACTTTTCTTGACTGTACGCCAACAGTCTAACTGTAATTGTCACCTCAACTGACGAAATGTCGTCCGTAAACGTCCAGACAATCGCCTTAACTGATAGGTTACTTACACACAGTAACTTCCGACCAGCGTTCCTTACTCATACACTCACTCTTGCATTCCCCCTATCACGGTTAAGCATGGGCGAATTTTGCGGATCTCGCGTTCGCGAATTTTGCGGATTTGCGGACTCGCAATCCGCAAAATCCGCGAATTCCCGCGAATTTGCGGATTTTTTTTTTTTTTTGTGTTCGCAATTGTTTCTGCCAGTTTGCGAGGATTTGGTACTAGTTCGCAATTGCGAACTTACTTGTCGGCTCGCAACGGTCGCGACTATGTTGTTTCTACGTCTGGTTCATCATCACAGCCTCCCAGCACCCTCTGTTTTACCACTGGCACCCTCTCTTTGACCCATGCCACCCTCTGTTACATCAATGCCACCCTCTGGTTCATCATCACTGTAGAAGATGGGGGGGGGAAAGCAAGCCCACCTGCCCTGCTTGAACTGACATGAATTAATTTGGGGTTAGTTTATTAACAACACCTGCCCTGCCCCAACTGACAATAATGAATTAGGGGCTAATTAATGTGTCACTGAAAGAATTTAAAGTTCCAGCCTGGCACCTGCTTGTCTGCTCCTTTAGCTGTAAATCAGGACCTTTGTGGCATACAGTTAAGGTCAGAGCAGGGTCACACAATAGTTGCAAGCAGGCAACCGAATTCTGGAGGGCCCCCTCAGGAAGCACTACAAAGAATCGTTACAAATAATGAGGTTGACCTTTTGCACCTGCTCATGGCTTTTGCTTTTGCTGAAATCGTTTTTCGGTTTTTTTCGCGCTATTCGCGGGGCGCGGCGTCGTGCGAAACCGACCGCGGAAGCCGCCAATTCGTGCGAATGAGCATTTTATTTTTTTGCGGCTTGTTGTTTCGCGAGTTTTTTTGCAGTATTCGCGAGCCGCTTGCAGCGCAACACGCGAATTTACCCCAAGGTCGAGTACGGGCGCGGCCATTTTGTTTGCGTGACGTATTTCCGTTTCCGCCCGCTATGTATAATCTCGCGCAGTAAGCGCATTGCGAGTAGAGGTTCGCACGAGATCGCGCGGGAAATCTAGAGGTTCGCACGAGATCGCGAGGAAAATCTCGCGCGAACTTACTTTTGCGCTCGTGAACGGGCGCCGGCCATCTTGTTTTTCATTCATTTCCTGTGTCTGGGCATGGTGTTTAATCCTCTTGGTATCTTTGCCATCCTTTGCTTGTTTTCAGTTTTTTTTTTACGATTTTGCTTCTTATCTATCCCTCTCTTTTCCTAGCTGTATATTTTTGTCTTTTCTGCTATTTTTCTTTACTTTTAAACTACTTTTTTAAACTCTTTTCTTTTCTTCTTCCCTATCCTATTCTTTCTTAATTTTCTACTTCTTCCTACCTTACCTGCCCAGACCATGGTCAAGCCAGGCGCCGTGAAGCTGCCCAGGCACTTGAGGGCCGCAGCGGCGGCGGGGAGTAGTGCTGGACCCAGTGGCAGGACAGCATGCGGGAGATTGAGGGGGGAGCAGGTGACGCGACGGGAGATCTTCAGCCCGGAGGAAGTGGGCGCGCTGGTCTACTTCGTCCAGCGCCGCCTGCCCAGGACCATCGCGGGAGGCGGCAGGATCGCGGCCGGCGGCTACAACATGCGGGAGCGCCAGAAGCGGTGGGAGAAGGTGTGCTGGGCCATATCCCACCTCTACGGGGTCCAGCGCACCTACAGCCAGGTCACCCATCGCTGGACGGACCTCCTGGACCGCGAGCGTGACCTGCTGGACCAGCTCGGCTTGGAGATCCCCGGGCTTGGTGAGTAGTAGTAGCCATTTAATCACTCACTACTATGATGTTTTCTCCTGCTCTGTGTTGTTGTATTGCAAATATTTGTTTTTTACATGGAGCAAGCCAATAATGCCGCTGATGACGATTACATTGTAGTTAAATTATATTTCAAAATCTTCTGTGCATTTCAGGTGCACTGCTCTCCTTCTCAGTGGCGTTGCTACTATGCTTATTTGTTTTCTATTTCGTGGTCTCATTGGCCTGAGTAACTATTATGTATGAGTGTACTTTACAGAACTGCGTAATGCTAGACACTAGGGGGCAGATTACATTTACAAGCCCCTTGCGCCACGTTTACGTTGCCTTGCGTGACGCAACAGCGGCGTAAACGTGCCGCATCCCTGCGAGTCATTTACAGCATGACGCATCTAGGGAGATGCGTCACGTTATAAAGCCATGGGCCTGCACCACAATGGGTGCGTTCCTAGTACGCAGGGTGGGCGGTCCAGCGGCTGTGCGCCTCGCAAAATTGCCTGCGTGAAATGTACAAGATTTAACGCAGGCACTTCTGCGACGCTGCTACGTCAATTCAATTCCTTATGTCTGCTCGAAGCAGGCGAAAGGACTGACACAGCATGTTAAGTATTGGGTGGCCCTGAGCATTACTGGAGTTGCATTGCGTTGGCGACGTGACTCCAGCGATGCGCCGCTCTTACGTGACGAGATGCCTCACGCAAGTGCCTACCCTTGCGCCAGGGCGCGCTGCATTGTAAATGAGGCACATCTGCCGTGTCGCAAGGGTAGTTTTGCGTGACGCATTTCATCTGGCGCATCTCTGGAGATGCGCCAGAACGCGTAAGTAAGTATGCCCCTAAGGGGCAGAATTGCAATTACCGTCGCATCCCTGCAAAGTAGCAGGGATGCGCCATTAATTGTGCGGCCCGCTACCACCACCAAACATGGTGCGCCGTATTTGCAATGCGGCGCACCATGGGCCCAAAACGTCACCGAAGCTTTACTGCTGGAGTTGCGTCGCAACGATGGCGCAGCTCCATCAATGCTCTGGGGTACCCTATCTCCCCAATGCTGGGTCAAGCCGTACGTCTGCTTCAAGCAGGTGCAGGGTTTGTGTGACGCATCATTGTCCTAAAGGTGACTGATTGATATTTTGTAGATTTCCCTCAGCCACTATTAGGATGTGTTCCAGCGCAGGAATGCCCTCCCTTGCGCCGGAACGCCCCCTGATGGCGCAGGGCTTTATAACGGGATGCATCTCCAAAATGCGTTACGTTGTTATAATATTATACGCCGCACCATGGCGCCCTTTTTTGTTTAGCTGCTGCGTCACAAAAGTCACGCAAGAACGGCGCAAAAGAGCCGCAAGGGCTTAAATCTGCCCCTTCCTTTGTAACCCTGACAATAAGAAAAATAGTGGCGGTGGATTGATAGTTTGACTATTTAAATGACTGGTAATGTAGCAGGCAACTGTTAGTGTTGTCACTGATCTGACTGAAATCACAATGGAGTTTGTCTGTCACTTTGCGTCTTGCCTGCGGACTGCTGCCTGCCAGTCCTAGGTGAACGTTTCAGTACTTTGTTTAGTGAGTTACGTGACTTTCGAAGTCACAGGTCCGCAAATAAATGAAAAGTAACCATAATCAATATAATTTCGCAGAAATATTTTGTTATTGTTCTTTTGAAATGTTTGATTTGGTTGACATTGACAAGCAACAATCATCCATGTTTTCTGTTCTTTCTTTCATGTTGTACGTCAGCTCCCCCCAGGGGCGAGAGGAGGACACAGGAGCAGCAGGCGGCGGATGCTGTTCATCAACAGGGCCAGGATCGGGCAGGCGAGGGCTCCTCTGCTGGCCCCAGTAAGTTTTCATTTTAGACTAGTACCTATTTTTCCTAGCGTTCCTCATTTGACTTTTTTCAAAATTGTCTTTGCTCTTCTTGTAGACTGTATCTAAATTCTTATCCTGCCTCTACTATGACTCCCTGTGGTATTACTAGATTATTCTTATTAGTCTGTCTGTGTAGCTAACTAAGATTGCACGGTTGGCGAAACTCCCATGATTCTAGTCAGCAATAGCTCTATCAACTTAGTGCAGTCCTCTGGGATTGTCCATAATGTCTTTTGAAGTGTTCTATCTGGACTCATGCTTGCAAAAATTGCAAAACCTTTCGCTCAGTCACTCTAGTCTGGACCAAAAAACACAGATTGTATTTAAGTTTAAAAGCTTTATTAAAAGTAAACACATTTATTAAAATGAAGTCATAATAAAACTAAACGTTTAACTGATAATGGAAAAGTGGTTAGTGCTGACGATTAATTGAAGACATTTCTTGTGGTCGAGCCGAGCTCTCACCTGGTTTCAACTTGATCTTGTTGTTAGAAGTCCATCTTCTGTCTGTGTGGAGAAAAATGGTGCGTGTTAAAAAAACAGCCTTCATCAGTTGTGCCAAAAAGTGCAGCAAGACAACCTTCCCTGGAAAAAGGGACATTTTTTTTAACTTTAACGTAGACAGTCACAAATTACATTGTTTTCACATGTCTTCATTCCTAGACCAAATACTAGTGACTAGTGAGTGCTTTATTCTAACATTCTTAAATGTACTTTGTAGGTGGAACATCTGGTGGCGGGGCCAGTGTGGAGGTGGTGGTGCTCGACACGGAGGCGGAGGGCGATTCTTCAGGGGAGGAGGCGGCGGCGGCAGCTGTGATAGTTGAGACGGTGGTGGTGGCGGCCAGAGGTAAGCTCTTATATATTCCTTACTTATTGAGATTGAAGACTAGCTGGGAAGGCAAGAATATGAGATGCATGGCTGGGTGAATGATGAAGCAATGATGGGTGGAAGGACAACAGCCTGGGTGGGTGACACAGAAACTGTATGTGTCCATATACCTGGATCATGCTACTATCTGACTCTTAGATAGCATATGTGTATCTAGAGCAGGGGTACTCCTAGTACGGCCCGCGGGCCGGTGGTGGCCCGGCAAGCCTTCCTTGGCGGTGCGCAGACCTTGCAGACAATCACTGCTCCCCCGGCCCCCACAGAGCAGAGGCTTTTTTGTATTTCACCTGTTAGCGCCCCTGCATCTCCACTCTGACAATCACTGCTCCCCCGGCCCCCACAGAGCAGAGTGGAGATGCAAGGCCACAAAGAGGTGAAATAGAACAAAGCCTCTGCTCTGTGGGGCCGGGCAAGCAGTGATTGTCAGGGTGGAGAAGCAGGGGCGCTAAAACAAACAAAGCCTCAATAATATGTTAATGGTCTTTTAAAGACCTGTTAAGTACTTTGATGTTGTTGTCTGTGTGTGCGCGTTGAGGAAGCGGTCTCAACCCGGGCTGAAGGCTGACACAGATAGACACACACACAGTGAGATGACAGAGGGGGAGGGAGAGGGAGGGCAGGAGGGAGAGAGAGATGGAGGGAGGGCAGGAGGGAGAGCAGGAGGGAGAGAGATGTATGTAAATGCTGGGTCTGGTGGCTCAGTGGATGAGGGCATCTGCTGCAGGGACCTGTGTGCAACCTCATGGTCACAAGTTATCGTTTTGCTTTAGCCCCGCCCCCTCTGACTCCGCCCCCACCAGTGCGGCCCTCGGCCCCAAACTACACTGTAAATGTAGCCCCTGAGAGAAAGTTTGTGAGTACCCATGATCTAGAGAGAGTAGACGGTCAGTGGATGAACTAAGTGTAACTTTGAAGAGCATGTAACACTGCACCCGCACGTCCGTTCCAGTGTAGGAAAGGCAAGGAAAAGAACTTTTAATTTTGTCCAAATACTACCATAAATAGTAGCAGTAGTTTGTATTGCAAGCACTGCATAGATCCGGTTATTATGGTGGCCACTCCCTACCTCTCTTAATAAGTTTAGTAGTACTCAGTCATTCATGTGTGGATGTATCACTGGTCACTCAATAAAAAGCAAAGCACCTAAAGTCATCCCATATATAAGCAAAAACATCCCATGTGAAGTGATAGATAATCAGATTATTTATCTTCTTCAATTTTCCATTTCTAGTACTCATTTCCACTGTAGGGTGAAAGTTAAATTAATTAAGCAGTAGCCCTTGAGTTGTAACAGAGTATTCTCAGTGCCACCCGTAATAGAAAAGTAGGAGCTTCACCACCTGCATGTACTGGACGGGTGCAGTAACGCAACGGCAACGCAAGTCTAGGTCACTCCTCATGGCGTGCGTCTCTTTTTCTCGGGTGCAAGTTTACCGCGCTGGCATTATGCCGGCTTGCAGAAAATAACGTACCAATTTTCCAAAACAAGAGATAAGAAGAAGAATAAGACTGGTGTACTTTCATAGTCGACTCCAATGGAAGTCCACAGTGCTCGTAGAATTTGTTCCTTAAACTCCCACTAATGTTAGAGCAAGGATGAAGAAGTGTGAGGTTAGATAGATACTGGCCTCAATAGTTATGTAATGCGCTTGCAAGTTGCTAGTTGTACTGCAGCACAAATTTCTGCTTAATGATTGAGTTAATGTTAAAGAGCATTGGTTACAGACTATGTCTTTCTTTCTTCATATAGGTTCTCCTTCCAAACGAACAAGGAGGAAGGAGCTGGCTAGAGCGGCCCGGCAACGGAGGATCGAGGCCACTGTTGCGGAATATCGGCGGCTGGTGGCCCTGGAGGACGTGGAAAGTGTGCAGTCGACAACTACAACAACGTCGTCTGCATCGGCCTCCGTGGCCCCACGGGCTGCCACCCAGCACAGTGGTCCACCCAGACTGAGCCGGGCTGCCAAAGGCAAACGCCACCGCCGAGCAGCAAGGCCAACAGCTGCCTCTCACAGGCATTGCACCTGCAAGGCAGTGAAGGCACGCCTGCGCCGCACTACCCTGATGGTGTCCCGCCTTCAGCAGGAGCTCGCCTTGCTCCGCGAGGAGCATGATGCCCTGGCCCAAAAAGTTAACAGCATCCACCCATAGTGTCCCTTGCCCCTTTTTTAGAGACTTTTGGGGGGTGGGAATTGGGAGTTGGGTTTTTGGGGACTTTTGAAGGACAATCGTTGGGGTTAGGGAGGGTCTTGCGGGAGATTATTTTGTTAGGGATATAAATATACTTTTTCAAACTTTATCTGAGCATACCTGTTTTTTACTGCTTGCCTGGTGGGTGGGGGTTTAACGTTGACTGTTTTCCTGAAAGTTTAGTTCCATTTTCTTCCTTTAAGTGTAAATGCCCAAATGTTTTCAACACTAAGTGCCTCTCACAGACTAAGTGAAGTGAATCCAAGAGTCCTAGGACTTTAGTAGTACTACCTTCAGTCTCTCGTCTCTCGTACTAATACTCCATTATACCCCCAAACCACCAAACGCTTATCTTACCTGTAATTTGTGTTTGAAAGTAGGGCTAGACCCAGGGCTGGCTCCACGGGAAACACCGAATAACGTTGGCAATCTTGGTCGGATAAAATTTCCTCATAGCGGTGGTACTAGTGGTGTGACACAGTGGCAGTTGCATGCCTATGAAAAAAAAGAAAATGAAATCTGGTTTGTCCTCCTGAGCAATTCAACGGTACAACTGAGAATATAGCAGGTGACAGAAGTACAGTAGAGCAGTGCCACATTGTAGCCTAACAAATGGTAAAGTATAACTACTAATTCGGTTGAAGTTCTTTCACATTAGCAATGGTTCTTTGTCAAGCAGAGTAAGAATATATCCTCGGATTTCTTCACCAGCCTGTTGCTATCACCTTATCCTCCCCACCCAGCAAGTGTGTGGATTTATTGCTGTAATAATAATTTAGTCACACATCAATCAAAACCACACAGCCCGGGGGAAGAGGGTTAGGGTTTGAAAAACGGATGGGTACGGGGGTTTTTGGGAAAGGTTTTGGGAGACAAGAAAAAATAGCACAGCATAGACAAACTATTGTGAACATAAACAAATCTTTGGGTACAAACCTATCCATCAATCTTTGAAAGTGCATGCACTACTGCATGCATGTCAGTGAAAAGTAAGTAGTACATTCGACAACTGTGGAAAGAAAGAATGCGACAGTACAGGGCCTGTGTGGAATTATTGATAACGATATTCAACATAAGGTCTCTGTAGCCAGATACCCGAGAGCCTTGCTGGTCACTATAAATCCATTCACAACAACACTCAATGGGGTTGGTCTGGAAGGTGTCAGGTTTACTCCCCGTGATCCAGTCGATGCAAATATGGTTCCACCTCCAAATGTCACCAACACCCAGAAGTGTAAACACAGGGTGTTCGAGCCATTAGGCGGGGGAGAAAAATAACAAACTAAAATAAAAAATGTGGGATGGGTAAAGGTAGGGTCAGCAGGGAAAGGATACCTGTAACAGAAGACAAGACAGGCATCAGTGAAGTGCTGTCCTAACATACAAGGGTACTCTCATATAGTCTCACTAAATAACCAAGGAAGTAGACAAGTACCTGAGCACCAAGAAAACATGACCTTGGATAGGAAATACTATAGCCCTTCTGCCACAATCTGTGAGGAAGGCCTAAGAAACACATAAACATATAGTTAACGAACACACTCCTGTCGCACCAAACACACTCACGTTATACTAAGACATCAAACCCACTACTCACAACATACCACAAACTTGGTAGAGGACTCAATGTACAAAGGGGGTTCCAAATAGTCAAAGCAAAGATGTATGGTCCAACAAAAAGGAAGAGGGAAACGGTAGTGTGTAGGAAGCAAGAACTACAACACTGCGCTCTCTAAGTAATGACCCAGTAGAGAATCTTTGGTGAAGGTCAAACAGAAAAACGTAGTTGCGACCACCACTGAATTCTGCCAACAACACACCCCACGGTGCACTACACAAAGAGAACTGGGGTAGCCTGTAGTTACCTCACTACATGCCCAGTTATGGAGGTCCTTTGAAATACACAGTTATACAACGGAGACG
This sequence comes from Lissotriton vulgaris, assembly GCF_964263255.1. NCBI lineage: Eukaryota > Metazoa > Chordata > Amphibia > Caudata > Salamandridae > Lissotriton > Lissotriton vulgaris. Next base: position 62,088 of record NW_028245970.1, read on the forward strand.
CGTAGTTGTCCTTACTACCGCGCTCCGTTTTAATAGTACAAAAACGATCCCCGATGTGAACGCTAACACGTGGTATAGACCGCCACTGTGCTCCGTCACACACAATTCAACCAAACAGGAATTCATCAAAGGTAGAATTCTGTTAGAAAACAGTCACAGAACCTCCCTTAACAATCCGTTCAGGCAGTAATCAGCTGACCGCACCGGCGGCCGAAGAGTTTAGAGCGGCTTTACCTGAAGACGCGTGAAGTCCGTCTACCGCCAAGGACAGAACACGGAAGCGCTCCCCACTGAGCCTCAGGGGGGGGGGGAACCGGGGAAGGTGATAGTCCACAGGAGACACGATAGAAAAGCATGCAGAGCGTCCGCTCTCATGCCGGTGCAGAACAGAAACCAGAATAACGCGCAACAGGAAGCGCGTCTGTTCCCCAGATAAACTTCCTGCAAGTCTCCCGCCTACTCATGGGAAATGTAGTTTCATAGTACGGTAGGCGCTTAGGGGCTGCGTAACCTGACAGAAGGTATGGTAGATAGAAAAGGAGAAATTGCTTTTTTTCTAGGTGTCCCCTCACTCACCAGGGTTGCCCCTTGGTGACATGCTTCATCATTGGGGCCATCCCAGTCCTCTACGGCCTGGGGCGTGCTGCGACTTGCGAATTACGTCGGAGCACTTACAAATGACTATGTGTGGTGCAGATGTGATAGTGGAGTGGACTAAGTGATGTGTTAAGGGATCAATTTAGAAGCCTAGAGAGAGCCAAGAAATGCAGTCACAGTCAGGCAAGGGATACTGTATCTATGTGGTTGTAGTGGTCCTGTTGGAAGTGGTAAGTAAGTTGCCTGCAGAAAAAAAATCCTCCTATTAGCGGCACTCCTCCATTGCAGCTGACGCTTCGTCCATCGATGTTGGTCACCAGAAGACACCCTGTAAAAAAAAGCACAGCATAGACAAACAATTGAACATAAACAATTCTTTGGGTACAAACCTATCCATCAATCTTTGAAAGTGCATGCACTACTGCATGCATGTCAGTGAAAAGTAAGTAGTACATTCGACAACTGTGGAAGAAAGAATGCAACAGTAAAGGGCCTATGTGTAAATTATTGATAACGATATTCAACATAAGGTCTCTGTAGCCAGATACCCGAGAGCCTTGCTGGTCACTATAAATCCATTCACAACAACACTCAGTGGGGTTGGTCTGGAAGGTATAGTAGATAGAAAAGGAGAAATTGCTTTTTTTCTAGGTGTCCCCTCACTCACCAGGGTTGCCCCTTGGTGACATGCTTCATCATTGGGGCCATCCCAGTCCTCTACGGCCTGGGGCATGCTGCGACTTGCGAATTACGTAGGAGCACTTACAAATGACTATGTGTGGTGCAGATGTGATAGTGGAGTGGACTAAGTGATGTGTTACGGGATCAATGTAGAAGCCGAGAGAGAGACAAGAAATGCAGTCACAGTCAGAGAAAAAGGCAAGGGATACTGTATCTATGTGGTTGTAGTGGTCCTGTTGGAAGTGGTAAGTAAGTTGCCTGCAGAAAAAAAATCCTCCTATTAGCGGCACTCCTCCATTGCAGCCGACGCCTCGTCCATCGATGTTGGTCACCAGAAGACACCCTGTCCACTGCCTGCCTGATGCTGAATTGTGGCTCGCTACTGTGAAGCCTGACTCCATCCTTTTTTCCCCATTGCAGAGACTGAAACCCGGCCTGTAATTATTCAACGAAAAACAGGAAGTGATATAATATTACAACACCACTGATAAATAAATATAAGGTATGTAGGCTGTGGAGTGCAAAAAGTCACAATTTGATTTTCCTAGTAGACAGTACAATATTTTTGAAAGTGCGTACTCTGAGTCACCTTTTGAAGGATAAATAAGTATGGGCAAATTAATCTAGCGGATCTTGCCCCTCAAGCTAGGTGTACTGTAAACTGTGTTTTAGAACAAAATTAGATCTTCCTAGCAGTGCTCCCACCCAGACCCTTACTAAAGCCAGTCGCAAAAATGTAGAAGACCCCCAATCAAATCTCAAAAAACGAGGCCTAGCAGAAAACTGGTGACAAAACTTACTTTGAAAGTAAAAGTAGGCCGAAGTACCCCCTTCCTAATTACCCATTACCCACCGTGGATTGCATTCAAACCACTTGCAAGCAACCAAGCAAAAGTAGCCATAGCCAGCATCGCTCCAAGACTCGAAATCCCCCCCACTCAAACACATGCAATAGAAATACTGCTAACCCTAACGAACCCTAAGTTAAGAATAGTGGCAAAGGCTTTCTTTAACTATGCCAAATCCCCCCTTTCCCACCATGGATTTTCTTCAAATGACTTGCAACCAAAATTACACATTCTCACGAGTGCTCTAAGACCCCAGAACTCAGTTGGAAAAATCTAGAACACCCCGAAACACATGCAATCCTGCTGCTAGGGCTAACCCTAACGAACCCTAAGTTACAAAAAGTGCCAAAACTAAAGGCTTTTCCGCGCGGATTTTGTCCCAACCACTTCTACCCGGTATTAGACCTTCCCAGGAATGCCCCAAGACCCGTCACAACCCACCCGCCAAGAAGCATAACACCCCCAAACAGGCCAAAAGCAAAATCTCATACTTGCAATATTTCTGGGCCTTCGGTCCAAACGCGCTGCGTAGCTAGGCCATAAGTCGGGGTTGGCACGACGGATTTCCTGAAAAGCAAATGCAATCAAGATTAGAGTGTCCCAGCAGTGCTCCCAGACCACGAAACTCACCCACAAACACCAGGAAGCCCCCCAAACAGGCCCCCGAAAACGCTACATAGAGCAAAATGTCAGAAATAGCCAAAAAAAAAAAATCGGCCTGGATTTTGTCCCAACCACTTCTACCCGGTATTAGACCTTCCCAGGAATGCCCCAAGACCCGGCAACCCACCCGCCAAGAAGCATAACACCCCCAAACAGGCCAAAAGCAAAATCTCATACTTGCAATATTTCTGGGCCTTCGGTCCAAACGCGCTGCGTAGCTAGGCCATAAGTCGGGGTTGGCACGACGGATTTCCTGAAAAGCAAATGCAATCAAGATTAGAGTGTCCCAGCAATGCTCCCAGACCACGAAACTCACCCACAAACAGACGGAACCCCCCCCTAAGAGCACCTCAAAGGCAAGCAAGTCATCAAAAACACAAAAAAAATTCCGCCTGGGATTTGGTCCAAAACACTTTTATCCGGTATTAGAGCTTCCCAGCAATGGCCCCAGAGCCGTCAACCCAGGAGAAAACGAGTAGAAGACCCCCAAACAGCCAAAGAGCAAAAGTACAAAAATGGGGACTTAGTCAATTTTTCACAAATTTCCCAAATCATTCAGCGCGCGCTCTGCAGCTAGGCCATAAGTCCCCTCTGCCACCATGGATTTGCTTCAAACCTCTTGCAAAGTAATGTATATATAGCCAGCAGTGCTCCCAGACCACGAAACTCACCCACAAACACCAGGAAGCCCCCCAAACAGGCCCCCGAAAACGCTACATAGAGCAAAATGTCAGAAATAGCCAAAAAAAAAAAATCGGCCTGGATTTTGTCCCAACCACTTCTACCCGGTATTAGACCTTCCCAGGAATGCCCCAAGACCCGGCAACCCACCCGCCAAGAAGCATAACACCCCCAAACAGGCCAAAAGCAAAATCTCATACTTGCAATATTTCTGGGCCTTCGGTCCAAACGCGCTGCGTAGCTAGGCCATAAGTCGGGGTTGGCACGACGGATTTCCTGAAAAGCAAATGCAATCAAGATTAGAGTGTCCCAGCAATGCTCCCAGACCACGAAACTCACCCACAAACAGACGGATCCCCCCCTAAGAGCACCTCAAAGGCAAGCAAGTCATCAAAAACACAAAAAAAATTCCGCCTGGGATTTGGTCCAAAACACTTTTATCCGGTATTAGAGCTTCCCAGCAATGGCCCCAGAGCCGTCAACCCAGGAGAAAACGAGTAGAAGACCCCCAAACAGCCAAAGAGCAAAAGTACAAAAATGGGGACTTAGTCAATTTTTCACAAATTTCCCAAATCATTCAGCGCGCGCTCTGCAGCTAGGCCCTAAGTCCCCTCTGCCACCATGGATTTGCTTCAAACCTCTTGCAAAGTAAAGTATATATAGCCAGCAGTGCTCCCAGACCACGAAACTCACCCACAAACACCAGGAAGCCCCCCAAACAGGCCCCCGAAAACGCTACATAGAGCAAAATGTCAGAAATAGCCAAAAAAAAAAATCGGCCTGGATTTTGTCCCAACCACTTCTACCTGGTATTAGACCTTCCCAGGAATGCCCCAAGACCCGGCAACCCACCCGCCAAGAAGCATAACACCCCCAAACAGGCCAAAAGCAAAATCTCATACTTGCAATATTTCTGGGCCTTCGGTCCAAACGCGCTGCGTAGCTAGGCCATAAGTCGGGGTTGGCACGACGGATTTCCTGAAAAGCAAATGCAATCAAGATTAGAGTGTCCCAGCAGTGCTCCCAGACCACGAAACTCACCCACAAACACCAGGAAGCCCCCCAAACAGGCCCCCGAAAACGCTACATAGAGCAAAATGTCAGAAATAGCCAAAAAAAAAAATCGGCCTGGATTTTGTCCCAACCACTTCTACCCGGTATTAGACCTTCCCAGGAATGCCCCAAGACCCGGCAACCCACCCGCCAAGAAGCATAACACCCCCAAACAGGCCAAAAGCAAAATCTCATACTTGCAATATTTCTGGGCCTTCGGTCCAAACGCGCTGCGTAGCTAGGCCATAAGTCGGGGTTGGCACGACGGATTTCCTGAAAAGCAAATGCAATCAAGATTAGAGTGTCCCAGCAATGCTCCCAGACCACGAAACTCACCCACAAACAGACGGAACCCCCCCTAAGAGCACCTCAAAGGCAAGCAAGTCATCAAAAACACAAAAAATTTTCCGCCTCGGATTTGGTCCAAACCACTTTTAGTGCTTCCCAGCAATGGCCCCAGACCCGTCAACTCACCTGCAAAGAGGTAGAACGACACCCCCACAAGTGCTGAGTCTTTCTTCATTGGGCGTAAACCAGCCCTCTGCTTTGATGGAAATAGGAGTCTGGAGGAGGAGGATAGAGGAGCATGTTCTTCTGAACTTGTGAACCTGAGGAATGCAGACTGCGGCACCTTCAAATAAATTAGCAAACAAGTGAAGACAGTTCTGCTGATGGGCTTGTTTTTGTGATTATCTGATTAAAGTTTGAATTATATTAACTGTGCACAACAAAGAAAGACAGACACACAGGAATAAAAGTGAATAAGGATGAAAAAGAAAGTTATTGATTCGTTGTCTCATTTTCAGGGCTCGAAGTCGGTATCACGGTCCAGGAATAAGAATAAGGCTTCGTCATCATACTCTGCGAATTCAGCCAGGGTGAAGTCAGTGTCACCTGACAGAGTAGAAATTCCCTCATCTATGTTGCTGGCCACCTCCTCTTCATCCGGCATGCTCTCTCGTACTCTGAAATCTGGTGGTATGAGGTGCTGATTCATCTTGATCATTGTTAACCTCTCCACATTTTTGGGCGAGAGGCGGCTCCGTTTGGGAGTTACAATCCCACCAGCCGCACTGAAAACCCGTTCAGAAGACACACTTGCGAGTGGGCAAGACAAGTAGTTTAAAGCCAGGTTGGTGAGCTGTGGCCACAATTCTTTTTTCCCATGCCAATACGCCAATGGGTCCGAATTAACATAGACCTCTGTGGAGTCATTCAGATAGTCCTTCACCATCGACTCAAGGTCCTCCTCCAAGGTTCCTCCACTTTGCTTAGCTCTTGCTGTGCCTCTGACCTTTTGAGAACCAAACCCACGCAGAGCTAGCCAATCCTCTTCAGCCTCCAATGTTTCTGTTGTCTTTCGTGCAGATGATCCGGTTGCCGGTGTCTTTAACGGCTGAGAGGTCACTTGTGCCACAGCCACAGGTGCAGAAGTGGATTGTTTTGACTGGGGATGGCCTGCTGATGTACTGCCATTTCCTTCAATTTCCAGCCGTTCTGTTTCAAACTTCTTGGCTGACAAGGCTAGCCAGCGTTTGTACTTTGTAACATCTTCATCACCAAAAGGAAAGAATGCTCTGCCTGCCAGCGCCTTTTTGTAGCGTGGATCCAGAATAGTAGCACAAATGTAATGCTGTTCTGAGTGGATCTTTTTAAGACGTTCATCACCTTGTAGGAGCTCTAATAATTGCTCAGCCAGAAGCAAAGAGTCTTGCTTTTTGTCATCTTTTCCAAACACAGAACACACCTCCTTCAGTTGGTCCTCCAGCATGTACAACAATGGGATAGCTTTTCCCAAATTAGAGTCCTCCTTGCTGACTGCACGCGTGAAGACCTCAAAAGGACGAAGCATGCGTGTTAGGCTTTCAACTATGTTCCATTGCGGCCCACCCATCCTCAGCTCCTCTATACCCTCTTTCAAGAAATATTGATCGAGTTCCGTATACTGCTCATACAGACGCTCAAGCATGTAGAAGGTTGAGTTCCAACGTGTTACCACCTCCTGGATGAGTGCTTTCACTGGCATTTGACATTGATATAGCATGCTCCTCAGCTGCTTCCGGGCCTTAAAAGAATGCCTGAAATGCTTGCAAATTTTTCGGCAGGTCTCCAATACACTGTACGCTGCACTGCGTTTATTACCCAAGAATTTTTGGACAACCAGGTTTATACAGTGCGCCAAACACGGCACTCTGAAATAGTAACCGTCCCTCATGGCCTTAACTATATTGGCGCCATTGTCCGTGGAAACATAACCAACCTTACGTTTTAGTGGGGACAGACAGTTAAGGACCTTTGTGTTAAAGACATCCAAAATGTTTTCTGCTGTGTGACGTTTCTCCAAACCAAACATGGCTAGTGTTGCATGTTTCCGAGCACCTTTAAAAACAATGTTAGTGTCAACACCTGAGTTTAGCTTTGCTTTAGCCCCTGAAAAAGAGACCCAGTGTGCAGTGATGCACATGTAATCAGCGCCTGCGCCACTGGTCCACATGTCTGTTGTCAGATGTATAGTGTGAACAGCACTCTTCTGCAAAGGTGCCCCAATCACCTTCAGAACATCTTCATGTAGTGCTGGAACCGCAACTCGGGCAAAATAGAACCGGCTAGGAACCTTCCATTTAGGGCAGAGCGCTGTCACTAATTCTAGAAAACCAACCCCTTCTACAAAAGAAAAAGGGAGAAGGTCCAGAGCTAGCATTTTAGCCAGCTTAGTGTTATACAGGCGGGTCATTGGGTGGTTGCGTTCATATTGCGCTTCTGTAAACAACATCTTTTTAATGTTGCCCTGGACCAATGATTTACGGGATGATGATGATCTCTTCGACCCAGTTACGCTCGCTGATGAACTTTTCCGCATTGATGTCTCACTCTCTCCCACACTCTTAGTGTGGCTCCCATGGGGTGTGCTGCTGACATGGGAACTGGGTGTAAGTGAAGTGTTTGAATCGTCTTCTTCTACCTCCTCGTCATCAGCAGATGAAAAATCAACGTTTTCATTACGTGCAATTCCGGCTTTCTTGACCGCCTCTAGGTGCGGAAACCATTGGACAGCGTGCCTTCTCTCAAGATGACCTCTCTGGCCTCCGGTACCATAGTTAGAACCAAGCTTACCACGACTAACTCGAAGCTTACAAAGGCTACAAATGGCTACGTTTTCCTTTTTTGGGCAAACACTAAAGAAGTCCCAAACTGGAGACTTGAAATGTCTTCGGGGGCCGGAGGAGGCGGCGATACTGGTGGTGGTGGTCCTGCTGCTAATGTCAGATGAAGTGGAGGATGTGGATTGCCGAACTTCAGTACGTTTTGCACTTTCACCACCACGAATTGAGGTCGAGGACGAGGTGGGTACCTTCTTGCGAAGAAATATGGAAGCGGTAGGTTTTGGTGTACTACTTAACTCCAAATCTAATGATTCCATTTCCATTGCCTCCTCGCCGACATCATCATCACGCTCAGCAGCTTCTCGGGATAGGGTCAAAATGTCTCTTTGCTGCATGCCCGGTGGGGCTGCAGTGACCTTTGTGATGACTGGCTCGTCGTCATCGTGAGAGGCTTCATCACCAGCAGTATCTGTCACTTCTTGTTGAGCCTCATCACACTCCATAGGTTTGAGTTTTTGGACGACCTTCCTTTTACGCTTAGGTACCGGTGTCAGATCATGGTGTGCCTCACTGTCAGACCGCAGTTGTGGTTCCCAAGACGGATCACTTGCATCAGAACGAGGTGGGCTTGAAGAAGATGTAGACACCCCCCTTGATCTTTTCCTTGCTAGGGATGTGGAAGACAATGAATGATCATCAGGAGGAGTGGCTTCCAATGATACCTCGGCTTGATTGTCGATTTCCTGATGTGCCCCTACTTTGGGAGGGACAACTATTGTGGGAACTTGTTGTGATCCTCCATGCACCTCTGCTTGTGCATCTCCTTGTGCTGCCTCTCCTTCCACATGTACTTGGGCTTGTATTTGCACATGTGGTTGTTGTTGCGGCTGTGGTTGTTCAACACTTGTCAGATGGGATACAACAACCTGTGTTGATTCAGGGACATTGCTGCTACTTTCTTGCGATGAGCCAACATCACTGGTCGATGGTGATTGGAGAAGTACACTGACTGCCTCTGAAGCACTCAAGGGCTTTGACTTAAGTTGGCGTGGTGGTGGAGGCACTGAACCCAATGGAGCAGGGGTGCTGCTCCCAGCTTGGTCCCCAGCAGATCCTGCTGCTGCAGGCGTACTTTTTTTTTTGCTCCCAAAAAAAGTGGCGGGTGGCACACCAGCCTCCTTGGTAACTTGCTTCTTCTGCTCCTTACTAGCAACTTTCTTGCTAGAGGAGCTACGGAGAACTTTCTTTGGGGGCGGGGCCATCTTCTTCAGAGCAGGTCAGACAGCAGGCCGCAGTTGCACGAATTGTAGAGTTGTCTGAGGTCAGACGTGACGTCGCGTGACGTAATGCTGCACACACACACCGCTGCAGGACTTCTTCCTGGCACTGGTGGTTCTCTTGAGTCTTGTGCACCTAAAAAAAATGGAAGACAGAGGAACATCAGTTCAGTTATAGAGCACAAAAAAATCGAAAAACACTGCAAAATCAGCACAATCCCAATCCATCCATGCCCTCCATAATGTTTAAATTCAAGACAACCCACAGAAAGACTAGGCCCATGCAAGACTCACTACCCCTGGGCATAAATAAAGGTTGAAAAGTAGGCAAAATGGTTGGAGGCCTAACAACAAAGCCTGCATTTAAAATGGCCACTTGCCTGCCAGCACATGGCCAGTGCCTGTAGCTGCACTCAAAATGGCCACCAGCCACATGGCATGTCCCTCCCCATGAACACCCCCAAAAATCGAAAAACACTGCAAAATCAGCACAATCCCATTCCATCCATGGCCTCTATGATGTTTAAATTCAAGACAACCCACAGAAAGACTAGGCCCATGCAAGACTCACTACCCCTGGGCATAAATAAAGGTTGAAAAGTAGGCAAAATGGTTGGAGGCCTAACAACAAAGCCTGCATTCAAAATGGCCACTTGCCTCCCAGCACATGGCCAGTGCCTGTAGCTCCACTCAAAATGGCCACCAGCCACATGGCATGTCCCTCCCCATGAACACCCCCAAAAATCGAAAAACACTGCAAAATCAGCACAATCCCATTCGATCCATGGCCTCCATGATGTTTAAATTCAAGACAGCCCACAGAAAGACTAGGCCCATGCTAGACTCAAATACCCCTGGTGAAAAGGCCACAAGTACAGGCCCAAAAAACGAAAATCACAGAAAAATCTGCACTGTCCCATTCCATCCATGGCCTCCATGATGTTTAAATTCAAGACAACCCACAGAAAGACTAGGCCCATGCAAGACTCACTACCCCTGGGCATAAATAAAGGTTGAAAAGTAGGCAAAATGGTTGGAGGCCTAACAACAAAGCCTGCATTCAAAATGGCCACTTGCCTGCCAGCACATGGCCAGGGCCTGTAGCTGCACTCAAAATGGCCACCAGCCACATGGCATGTCCCTCCCCATGAACACCCCCAAAAATCGAAAAACACTGCAAAATCAGCACAATCCCATTCAATCCATGGCCTCCATGATGTTTAAATTCAAGACAACCCACAGAAAGACTAGGCCCATGCAAGACTCACTACCCCTGGGCATAGATAAAGGTTGAAAAGTAGGCAAAATGGTTGGAGGCCTAACAACAAAGCCTGCATTCAAAATGTCCACTTGCCTGCCAGCACATGGCCAGTGCCTGTAGCTGCACTCAAAATGGCCACCAGCCACATGGCATGTCCCTCCCCATGAACACCCCCAAAAATCGAAAAACACTGCAAAATCAGCACAATCCCATTCCATCCATGGCCTCCATGATGTTTAAATTCAAGACAGCCCACATAAAGACTAGGCCCATGCTAGACTCAAATACCCCTGGTGAAAAGGCCACAAGTACAGGCCCAAAAAACGAAAATCACTGAAAAATCTGCACAATCCCATTCCATCCATGGCCTCCATGATGTTTAAATTCAAGACAACCCACAGAAAGACTAGGCCCATGCAAGACTCACTACCCCTGGGCATAAATAAAGGTTGAAAAGTAGGCAAAATGGTTGGAGGCCTAACAACAAAGCCTGCATTCAAAATGGCCACTTGCCTGCCAGCACATGGCCAGGGCCTGTAGCTGCACTCAAAATGGCCACCAGCCACATGGCATGTCCCTCCCCATGAACACCCCCAAAAATCGAAAAACACTGCAAAATCAGCACAATCCCATTCAATCCATGGCCTCCATGATGTTTAAATTCAAGACAACCCACAGAAAGACTAGGCCCATGCAAGACTCACTACCCCTGGGCATAAATAAAGGTTGAACAGTAGGCAAAATGGTTGGAGGCCTAACAACAAAGCCTGCATTCAAAATGTCCACTTGCCTGCCAGCACATGGCCAGTGCCTGTAGCTGCACTCAAAATGGCCACCAGCCACATGGCATGTCCCTCCCCATGAACACCCCCAAAAATCGAAAAACACTGCAAAATCAGCACAATCCCATTCCATCCATGGCCTCCATGATGTTTAAATTCAAGACAGCCCACATAAAGACTAGGCCCATGCTAGACTCAAATACCCCTGGTGAAAAGGCCACAAGTACAGGCCCAAAAAACGAAAATCACTGAAAAATCTGCACAATCCCATTCCATCCATGGCTCCATGATGTTTAAATTCAAGACAACCCACAGAAAGACTAGGCCCATGCAAGACTCACTACCCCTGGGCATAAATAAAGGTTGAAAAGTAGGCAAAATGGTTGGAGGCCTAACAACAAAGCCTGCATTCAAAATGGCCACTTGCCTGCCAGCACATGGCCAGGGCTTGTAGCTGCACTCAAAATGGCCACCAGCCACATGGCATGTCCCTCCCCATGAACACCCCCAAAAATCGAAAAACACTGCAAAATCAGCACAATCCCATTCAATCCATGGCCTCCATGATGTTTAAATTCAAGACAACCCACAGAAAGACTAGGCCCATGCAAGACTCACTACCCCTGGGCATAAATAAAGGTTGAAAAGTAGGCAAAATGGTTGGAGGCCTAACAACAAAGCCTGCATTCAAAATGGCCACTTGCCTGCCAGCACATGGCCAGTGCCTGTAGCTGCACTCAAAATGGCCACCAGCCACATGGCATGTCCCTCCCCATGAACACCCCCAAAAATCGAAAAACACTGCAAAATCAGCACAATCCCATTCCATCCATGGCCTCCATGATGTTTAAATTCAAGACAGCCCACATAAAGACTAGGCCCATGCTAGACTCAAATACCCCTGGTGAAAAGGCCACAAGTACAGGCCCAAAAAACTAAAATCACTGAAAAATCTGCACAATCCCATTCCATCCATGGCCTCCATGATGTTTAAATTCAAGACAACCCACAGAAAGACTAGGCCCATGCAAGACTCACTACCCCTGGGCATAAATAAAGGTTGAAAAGTAGGCAAAATGGTTGGAGGCCTAACAACAAAGCCTGCATTCAAAATGGCCACTTGCCTGCCAGCACATGGCCAGGGCCTGTAGCTGCACTCAAAATGGCCACCAGCCACATGGCATGTCCCTCCCCATGAACACCCCCAAAAATCGAAAAACACTGCAAAATCAGCACAATCCCATTCAATCCATGGCCTCCATGATGTTTAAATTCAAGACACCCCACAGAAAGACTAGGCCCATGCACCACTCACTACCCCTGGTCAAGGCCCCAACAACAGGTCAAAAATCGAAAAACACAGAAAAATCAGCACAATCCCATTCCATCTATGCCCTCCATGATGTTTAAGTTCAAGACAGCCCACAGAAAGACTAGGCCCATGCACCACTCACTACCCCTGGTCAAGGCCCCAACAACAGGTCAAAAATCGAAAAACACAGAAAAATCAGCACAATCCCAATTCATCTATGGCCTCCATGATGTTTAAGTTCAAGACAACCCACAGAAAGACTCAGTCCACCCACCACTGAGTACCCCTGTTCAAAAGGCCCCAAAACAGCCCAAAAATCGAAAATTCCAAAATTTTAGTTGCAGCAACTGTAATGCCCCAAACAAACTTACTTGTAAAATTTCTAATCCAACAGTGATCCAAAGAAAGTCAAAAAGGCCTCAAATCCAAAGATCCAGCAGCATCCACAAAAAGTAATCCTTCCAGCTCCACATCCAAATGAAAAGTGACCAGGAGATGGACAAAGCACTGGGAGGAGCCTGCTGAACAGGAACAGGAAGTTGAAGACTGTGGGGCACTTCCTTCCTCCCACCCCCCTGGCCCCCTCCCCAAAATGGACTCCTCGCTAAAAAAGTGCAGGCAAATGTCAAACTAAGGAGTTATTCACATAAAAATCATCATTTCTAGAAGGATTATGCTGCTTGCTGGTGGATTTCTTGTGCAGAATTGCAAATTTATATTTTCGCTCGCCGCATCTCAAATCTCGCAATTGCGAAGTACCGCGAGACGTGATCTCGCCGTACTCGCGTTGACAAACTATCGCTGGCAAGCCGCGATGACGTAATCGCGCTCGCCAATTCCCGCGGGATCACACAGCAAGATCCAAAATGGCGCAGCACTCGCAAACTATCGAAAATAACAACTCGGCAAACGATGATAAACGCCGCGCGCCGCAAAAATTGTATCACCAACGCCGCGCGCCGCCCAAAAAATCCGCTGCGTGCGAATTTGCGGATTTTGCGGGAAATCCGCAATTCTCGCGGATTGCGGATTTCCCGAAAATCCGCAAAATCCGCGAGCGTAACGGATTTTCCGCCCATGCTTAATCATGGTCCTGCGGGCGATCAATGGTACCTCATGACCCCCTTCACAATGGTCGACAATTACTCTGGATGTCCGATACACCCGAACCACTTAAGCTCTTCTCTGAACTTAAGATGTTCACCAGGTTGCGCGCGCTCACAACCCTGCCTCAATCACACTACAGGCATTCAACTCCGCATGACATTACAACACAAATACAACACAAAAGACCGCAATCTGACAATGCATGACCCTTATTATACTCACTCTCGACCGACTCTGCTGCTTTTCTCTCGCACCGTCAGCACCTTCTTCGGCAGGCGATTCTTCTGCTGCTCATCTCTCGATCTCTAGGGGCCTCGGGGTAATCTTAACCTAGTCTAGGTCACCTTCCTCTAGAAGGCAACCATCCTAATTCTGCTACCAACTGAGAAGGCGGGATTTTCGATTTCGTATCTGATTACTCTAGATCTAAATCCCCACTTAGGTCGACTGAATCTTTGTTGCCTGTCATAGAGTAAAAAGCAATCCACTACTAGGTTAAGCAAATCGAAAATTGGCAAGACTCTGAAGAACCACTTACCACAAATAAGTTTTAAAGTTTTATTATAAAGCCAAAGATAACTGGAGATACAAACATCTCAATATAAGGTTCAGCAGGTATACTGGCACCAGCACAAACATGAATTCCCTGAACGATCTTAGGCGACAGAAGAATATCACCAAAACCAGCTCGAATATTAGCAGGTTTGCAAGAATAGGCACAAGTTGTAACTTGAGCGTCATTTACAAAAAGAGAAAATATCGGGTTAGACTGTCCCTACACTAGACTAGGTGACATCCCTACTTAGCAGAATCTTAACCTAAAAAGGTGTCAGCCGTGGTGACTTCCAAAGAAGTTCACTCACTTTCCCTTAGTCTCTGATGTAAATCTGTGCATTGCAGTCATGCCCTCTCTGCCTACCCATCCGCTCTCTAAGGGTCCTCAGGCCATCTGCTCTCACTCCACCCCAGGGTGCTGTTCCTTATACAAAATCACAATTACAGTTGAAACGCCCCTCAGAGACGCCCCTCACGTACACCTCTCACGTGGTTTCGGTTCTGGCTTTTTCCATACTGATACTCCTCTGGGCTTCTTGTTAGCGTTGACCTTGCTTCCCAGGCTTCTTCTCAGCTCGCCGGTACCCCCCAGCAAATTCCTGGAGCCTCCTCCAGGCCTGTGCCTGTCTCCCCGGACAGAGCTCTATTCATCACTCTCTTGATTGGAACCCCCTCACACCTGCAAACAGACACCCATGAATTGGGCCCCAAATTCCGACCTCCAGTTTATCTCTCAAGTCGTAAAACTTCGAACATGTCCGGCAATTTATGCTTAACGAGACTTGAATTTAACTAGCACATGCAGATCAAAGAAGCAACTTTATCTTTCCAGGCCTACTAAATTACTTTGTAAGAAGCTTGCACTCTGTGAACCTTTATTTCTTAAACTAAAACAAATTCTACTTATTACACTCTGATTATATGAAACACTTCTACAAAACATGATTTCTAACGTATGATCAATAATATTCTAAATAATAGTAATCCATCTTATGTGAAACTGTAAAGGCAAGTTTCGTTCTTCACACGTTGCCATGAGGCCTGCACATTTCTACGTCTAACAGCATTAGATCCTCTTCTGCAACAGCCACATCATGGAGTCTTAACAGCACTAGCATTTCTAAGCATTACTACATTAGCTTCACATTCTAAAATATGCATTCTACATTGATTAAACACTCATAAGTATATGTATTTCTATATGTTTTCAACACTTCTAAATGCCTTAACTAAATTTGTGCATCTAAGATGTAAATATGGAGTACTTATACATTTTACTCAAATTGCGCTCTCTCAGTTGTCAGTGACCCAGCCAAAGAAAGAGCAATCATAAATTCAAAACTGTTCCTCACAGGGGCCCCCGAAATATTCTTGGTCCAGGGCTCCCAAAATCATTAAGTTATCCCTGTGCCAATGCTTGTTGAGTTGATGTCACTGCCAGCTCTCCTAACTTCACTTGACAAACAAAACAATTTTAGAAGCGGCTCTGCACTCACTGAGTGCAAATAAATATTTAACAACAAAAAGAAACAGAAGTCATAGAGGCGGCCAGAGTTTCCTCCTCTGGTCACAGCGCCTCCTTGTGGTCGCCTTGCCAGAGTGCATTACACTGCACAGCCCTCATTTCACAACAGAAGACACAGAGACACGTTTACAAAGTGACGTATTCGGGTATTCCCTCTTCATGAAGGCACACTCGGAATGAGACATTGATAAACTTAATTAAACGTCTCTCTAGCAGTTGCCTGCTGCGCTTCTTCCCAGCTGAAGGTGTTGTGAAGATTTGTAAACACGCATTAATATTATCGCACGGATAATGAATGAACTGCCACGTCACCACTATATGGTTCATTCTGAGGTGCCTCGCTCGTGAGTTTACACAGATTTACATGTAAGTCCTAGCTTTTACAAAAATAAACACCCTTTCGCTGAGTGGCTGTCAATTAAATTAAAAGGCTCCGATTCATAGCGTTTGGCTTCAAAGCGCTCGATCGGCATGGGAGGAATCTACCATGCACCTATTAGGGCGCTGCGAGCGCCAATGACGCCCTGTGAGGTATAGTGTCAGAGAAGGGAGAGAAAAAATAGAAGAATTAATTCATGAGCGAACAAAGAAAAGATTCGTGTAATGTTTGCAACAGATAAGTAGAACAGTCTTAAAGTCAACATAAAAGTGCTTTCCGCCCGAATAGGGACTTGAACCCTAGACCCTCAGATTAAAAGTCTGATGCTCTACCGACTGAGCTATCCGGGCTTCTGCAAAAATCGTGATCTTTTTTTGTTAAGTTGGATGTATGTGATGGTGTTTGTACTTTGAAATATTTTGTGAGTGATATTCTTTTTGGGGGTGTGGGGGGCTCCCATCATTCCCTTCCATAAATGTATCATGTTTTCGTTTGAACTCACAGTCAGGAGCCATCCGCCTCACGGAAGCCCCCCTGAGTCTCTTTTCTGGCCCTCCCTCTCTCTCTATTGACACCTTTTTCGAGTTCTTCACCTTTCATTCCACACCATGTATCGAGAGAGAAGGGACAGGGCAGCCCAGGGCAGTGCCGCCTCGGCTGCGGCAGGGCAGTGACGTAGAGCCCCCACCCTGCCTTTAGTTGCTGCTCTGCTCTTATCTGTCCCACCCACCCTCCTTTTCTGTGTGTTTCTCTCTCTGCGCCCCGCCCCCCTCACTGGAACGTGCCTTATCTCTTCATGGGCGTCCGCAGAACTTTTTCCAGGGGGGGGCAAAATGTTAAAGTCATCACCATCCTCCGACATGATGTGTGCCAGGTGGGGCACAAGAAACACTGGGGCGCAGAACTGAGATAGACTCAATTAAATGCCAGGATATGTGACTGACCCTGCCACAGGCCAACAAACACCACCTGTAGGGAAAATGCTAAACTTTTTGACAAGGCGCTTTATCTCTGCTTGCTAGGTGTGCAGACTTCCGGGTCCTCGATCCCAACACCAATCAAGGCTGTCTTCAGCACGATTCAATTTTTATCAGAATACTTTAAAACAGCCTATGATTAAAGCACCAGATTAAATATACTGTATGCACAGTGTATGTTAGGGATTATTTGTAGCACACATATTCCCCAATATTGGCTTCTTGGTGCTAGAATTCATGATAACTTTTATCCAAAGTTAAAGCACAACGTCAAAGTTAGTAATAAATAATGCAGAAATCACACACGCTAGTGATTCGCCAATGGGTGCTCCCTTTACTAGAATTCCCCGGGCATTGCTAAATTTTACACACATTCAATTAATGTATACAAAATAAAATGTATTGGTCCAAATGTTAGCTATATTTTTTAAAAGAAACCTAAGAGTCCCTCTACGTGTAGTCAATGTCAAACTGACAACGTGCGCATGTTTAGGGATACAATATTGGCCAGCTCTCTAATGCAGAAGCCCAGCACCGTAAATGTGTGGCACATGCGGTGCCCGCAGCGGCGGCACATCACAGGTCCAGGGATGCTGAGTCTTACACAGTGGTCGAAGTGGTGAAAAAAAGTAGGGGAACAGTGGGCGGAGAATCAGAGGGCGGCAATAACCCAAGGATTGGATCTGTGGGTGGGGCCAGAGGTGTGGCCAGAATGCGCAGACATCCCAATTTTTAGTATTTGTTTGGCATTTCACTGCCCAGTTTAATCAACCAATGGATACAAATGATTATTTAAGGTTATAATGAGTTATTGACATTAAATTATATTCACAAAGTGGGATATGCTTCTAATAATCACAGAATGTACCAAATACGATAAAATGTGGAAACACAAGCCATTTGTCTCCGAGCCATGGAGTTTCTGTCATCAGCACTTCTCCCTTTTCCCACAACAGCAGTTCAAACATGAATGGCAAAATATCCTAGTTTGCAAATGTTTTCTCTAAAATTATGGCTCTGACATATTTGCCTCATAATGCAAGATCTGCTGCATGATCTGACCATTTAAACTAATAAATAGTTTGTAGCTCAAACATATCAAAAGTTTATATAAAATGTGACTTGTTTTGCTGCGGAGTGGATGGCCTATTGTAAAGGTTGACTGGTCACCTTTCTCACTGCTGCATTTGTATGTTACACTGGTACTAATAAGGCAAAATCTTTCCAGAGACTGTTAGCATGTGTACACACGTCAAAATAATAAAATATCTGAAAATATACTGCATTACGCTGCAGCCTTTTTTTAATGCATAATTTAGTCAACACTATGGCATAATGTTGTCATCCTTTGCTGCATAATTGATTCCAGTGGCCCCACAGCAGGCAGCACATGTTAAAAGTGCATGTGAATGAAGCAGGGAGACTGTGAAGTTTGCAAACTTAGTTTGGTGTGCGTGCAAATCCTGCATTGCCAATCCCTGGTGAGTTGCAGCTACTACTGCTGAAACAAGGCCAATGGAGGTACCTATCGGTGAGGCAGACTGGCATCAAGGGCAGGGCCAACCATAGCACTGGTGGTGTCCTGTGCATTAATGTTTGTTAGTGCCCCCCAATGACCACCTTTGCCATGGATTCCCTCACTACCACCCTTTAACAGTGCCCTCCAAGTCTCCATAACCAATCTTTCTCAGATGCATTTAATTTGCTTTACAGCGCCACTTATACCAGGGTGTCAGAGCACTTTACATCACGCACATTACACAGAGACAGTCAATATGTGTGTAAATCACTGTATAGAAAATGTTACATAAGACTAAGGACTACAAGGTGTAAGAGTCACATGACAACCGTACTAGTAGCCGGTATAGTTTTATAGTGATTGGTCTGGAGAAACACAATACCCGGAATTTAAAACGTAATACCATGGTTGGGGGTTCTCCTTAATAATCAGAATTGATTTCTGTCCAAAAGAACACTTTTTGGGACATTAGGATAATCAAAGACGGGGGGGCATAATGCTCTAATTTATCCCTTGCAGTTTGTATGCAGCTCTTAGATGACAGTTAATAGCTCACTGTTCTAAGTTAGGATTTTAACTTATAAACTGCAAGTAATAAAAGGATCTCTCTGACAAAAGCAGTAGTCCGCTGACCTATTTACATTATGTGCACTTTGTGATCTGCATAGCGCATGTTCTTTGCAGCCGGTACATAAACCCTCTGAGCTACCTTTCCATGAGTCAAAACTTCCACTAGACAAAATGCTGATCTCTCACTAGGAAGAACATTAATCACCAGAGTCATAATGACATTTTTATTGTTGCCGAAAAGTGCTGGAGACCAGGAAGGAGGCAGCAAGCGTTTTTAAAACCATAATATACTTGCAAACATGATGCCTCCACCTAAAGGCAGTACCCGGTGCGGTCACACTGGTTGCACCGCCCTAGAGCTGGCCCTTCTCAAGGGTCCTGTGACCTCAGTGACTGTTGTTCTAGGGTGTGCTGCCTTATAGGCCTGCCCGCAAGACTGGAGGTGAACTTTAGTATGGATAGTGGTGGACAAGCCTTGAAGGTTAACCTACACTTGTCATGCTAGGGTCCACCTGCTGGTGCGAAGACACCAGGACTTCTAAGGTGTTGCGAAGCCTTCTAAGGTCTAGCATGTGATTGTGCTCTCGCAGGAGAGTGGTCTGGTTATTAAGGCTGAACCTCGTTCCCAGTTCCAAATTCAGCAGCTCTGACCATAGTGCCACATCCTCTCCCCCACTGAACACCGTACTGCCCCACTGAGAAAAACTCCCACTGTCTTCAAGTACAACCCAATTGTTACCCGGGCCGCTATAAACACCTGGATGCAGCTCAATTTAAATTACGCACTAGACAAGAGCAATATGCGTCCTACAAAAAAAAAAGTAACAACATCCTGGAAAAAGCAAACACTTATAGGGAATGCAAATTTTAGCAAACCATGGGAAATGTAAGCAGGAACAACATGGTTACCTTAATGCTTTTACACTCACTATTCAGAAATCAGTGAGTGCTTTTGCCTGAAAAGTTAAGGATACGACCACAGGGCCCTGAATGGATCCATTTCAATGGCCATCGCTTATATCCTTACAAAAGGTAAGCAGTATGGTAAAAAGACCACATCCCTGGGCGCAGAGCTGCAGCACACATTTTGTTTTCCAATCCACACATTGTAGTACCTCCAGGATTGGTGCACTAGTTTCAAGTCCAGGGAAAACAAAGACAAGAAAACAAAAATAGCGCTTCACTGGCGAACTCTGTAAAAGTGGCGCTAATGTGTTTCAGTGTGAATAAAATCAGTTTTGCCAGTTTGCTACCACTCTGTCTTACTTTACTTGGTTATTTATCTATTTTTCATATTTTTAGCCTTTTATTCCCAATGCTGCACTTTGGAATTAAAGTGCAACATTTCCAGCAAAAGCGTCTCTTTTTTGGATCCATTTCACAAGGAAGCAAATACAAGAAAGGAGAGGAAAGAGAGTGTGAGAACCCCGTATTGAAGTTATGGTTTTCATGGCCATCCGCAGGGGGGGGGGGGGCAAGGAGGGTCGCTCCAGGGGGGGCAAGCGCCCCTCCTTGCCCCCCCCCCTGCGGACGCCCATGTATCTCTTCCTCCCTTTCACCCTCCTGTCTCAGTTATTAAATCCGCCCCCACTGCCCCTCCCCACAACTTGAATAGTGCAACACATTATGGCCATCCAGGAAAAATCTCATTGTGTCTCTGGAGTGCTCCCGTAGACCTTTTGTCGACCCCAGATGAAAGTTCTACATGCATTTCCTGAGTGGC
>NW_028245971.1:0-32327 GCF_964263255.1 Lissotriton vulgaris
GTAGGTAATAGGTTGTTTGTGGGAAATAGATTTTTTTATGATTTCACCTAGGTTCTTCGCTATAGTAAATGCAAAAGTGGGTTCATCCTGAAAGATATTATTGAAATCTAATTCTGTTTGGAGCAAGCGCCAATGTTTTTTGATAATTTTCTTGAATTGTGGAGTGATGGTAGAGTATTTGCTCACACATGTGATTTTGGTGATTTCTTTCTTGGTTTTTGATATTAGGAGAGACTGTCTGTTTTTTGCTGTAGCTCTTTTATGAGCTTCCTCCAATATTTCCTCCGGATATCCTCTTTTTCTGAATTTGTTAATCATACTGATGGCTTGTGTCTTAGATTCCTTTGGGTCTGAGACAATTCTTTGTACTCGAAGTAATTGAGAGTATGGAAGGTGTTGCTTGAGCGGTGTTGGGGTGGAAGCTTTGGTAGGCCAAGAGGTTGTTGCGATCCGTCGCCTTGGAGTATAGGGTGGTTTCAAAACTTTATGGACACCTATTTTGGAGATTGTTACATCCAAGTAGTTGATGTGTGTGTCACTTATATTATACGTGAACTGAATTCTGGGATCAATCTTGTTTAACTGGTTGATGTTCATGATGAGTTGGTCTTGTGTGTCTTTCCAAAGAATAAAGATGTCGTCTATAAATCGCAGATATAGACATAGCCCTTGTTGCCATTGGATGTTCTGTAGAATGTGTTTATTTTCATACACATGCATGAAAATATTAGCGTATGCCGGGGCTGCTGGATTTCCCATGGCGGTACCAGACTTTTGTAGGAACCATTTGTCTTCCCATTTGAAAAAACTGTGCATTAACGTGAAATTGAGCAGCTCAAGTAAGAATATTTTCATATTTTCGTCATATTCCATCTCCAGTAGTGCAGCTTCCACGGCCTCGATCCCCAAGGTGTGGGGTATGGAGGTGTACAGTGCTTGTACGTCAATTGTGCACATAAGTATTTTTTCATTCGGATCCATTTTCACGTTGGCCAGCTTGTTTAGGAAGTCTGTAGTGTCCTTGATGAAGGAGTTCATCTTGATCACATAGGGTTGAAGGTATTTGTCTATCAGTTTCCCAATAGGTTCCTGTATACTCCCGCATGTTGATACTATGGGGCGACAAGGTGGGTGCACAGGATCCTTGTGGATCTTGGGTGTGAGGTAGAATTTGGGTGTCTTAGGGTGATCCATAGTGAGGTATTTTTTCATTTTGTCATCCACGCATCCTTTGTTGATGCCCTCATCTATGATATTTCGTAGTACTGCTTGGATATCCTTGGTGGGGTTTGTGTGTAGTTCCATGTAGGTATTCTCATCTTTTAGATGCACCTGGGCTTGTGACATGTAGTACTCTTTATTCATGATGACCAAGGCGCCACCCTTATCCGCTCTCTGACAGATGATATGTGGATTGGACGCTATGTTTTTCAGAGTAGCCAGTTCTTTTTGAGTTAAGTTTTTACTTTTTGTGCCTTTGCGGTAATTGATCTTACTAAGGTCCTGTTTAACCAGTTGTTCGAATAAATCCAATGTTTTATGGCTAATGGGGGCCATGTAGGTACTGGTGGTGGTGAGTCCTTTCAATGAATCTTCCTTGGTAGGTTGTTGATCCTGTTGTTCTCCAATGACATTAGTAAAGAAATGACGCAATCTGAGTTTTCTCATCAATTTGAAGAAACTTATATTGACTTCTAGATGATTCGTATTAGTGGTGGGTACAAATGAAGTGCCTTTTTGTAAAG
The DNA here is from genome assembly GCF_964263255.1 of Lissotriton vulgaris. Taxonomy (NCBI): domain Eukaryota; kingdom Metazoa; phylum Chordata; class Amphibia; order Caudata; family Salamandridae; genus Lissotriton; species Lissotriton vulgaris. The sequence goes on from NW_028245971.1 coordinate 1,746, forward strand.
TGTTCATCTGTAGCTTATTTAGGTGAATATCAGAAATGTTAATGACTAGGTTGTCCTGGTCTTCTTCTTGTCTTTCTTGGACATCGTTTGTCTGGTTTGTGGAGGTTCCTTCTCCTTCGTTTGTTCTGTGCTTCCGTCTTGACCTCCTCGGTCGTCCCCTTCGTCGGGGCCTTCTCCTAAAAAAGGCTGTGCTGTAGTGCTTGTGGAAGCTGTAGTGGGTGCTCTTAAGGGTCTCTTACCCGCTGTGTCGGAAGTGCCATCTGTATCCGAAGATGAAGTATCAGTCTGTTGGGTGTAAGGGCGATTTTGTCTCCTTTTTGCATATACTTCTGCCCAACTATAAACTTCATTCAATTTATAGTCGATGGTGTCTCGACGATATTTCCGTAACTTTCTTTCATTAACCTCCTCTGTGTGTTTTGCCAATTGGGTCTTCGTTTCCTCAAGTATTTGTTCAAGTTCTTCTGTGGTCATCATTTTACTTAGTTCTTCCTTAACTGTAGTTATTTCGCTTTCAAGTTCCTCCAGTATTTGGGACAGCTCTTCAACTATCAACAAAATCAGGTCCAAAGAACATTTATTTAAGATGGCATACCATTTGTCAGTGAATTTTTTCGAATTTTTGCAAAGTGATGGCTTTAATAAAATTCTCAGTCCCCTCGGGATTCTAGATGCTTTATGGTATCTGACCATGGTGCTCGCGTGGAGTCGTTGATTAATAATCTTGCGTGACAGGTACAACAATTGTTTCATTTGTTGATCCTTGGATTTGGTTGAGGTGTATGTAATTGTTTCCTCATGGATAAGTGAATATATTTTTGCAGACTCCTCATTTGTATATGCGAAAGTATCAGCTTTTGTTTCCGTGAGTTTTGTAATTTCATCGTATTGCATTTTGATCATATGCGTGCTACAACTTTGTGGCAGGACTGTGAGATATAGTTTAGTTTGTAGTTGTGCACAGCTTTAAGTTAGGTTGTAGATTAAGGCGTTGAATCGTGCTCCTTTGTATACTCCCTGCGTTGGAGTATTACTATAAACTAAGAGATGCACTAGCACTGAGCGGCACTAGTGTCACAAAAGGCACTGATTATTCATGTGCTGGATCAACCAGCTAATATTAATCAAAAAAGTATTCCACGTTCAAAAGTTCCTTTTCATTGCAGTATTTTATTCATACTTCAGTTGATATGTTCAGTAGTCCATAATCAAAATTCATTTACTTTTTTGTTACAATTCATTAGTTCCCAACCATCCACTAGTTCCAATGCATTTCGGCCCACTGGCCTTCATCTGGGAAATCTCTGAAACAAAGAGTGGTATCTGTCACTGTATGCGCTTTAACAACAGTAAGTAAATCATTTACCGATAACTAGCATCTTTAATTCCACATTCATGCATTTTTTGGTGCTGCCATTTAAAACTTCCCGTGTTTAAAACTTCCCGTGTTTAAACACTCATGCAGTATTTTCACCCATATTCAAAGCAACCAGTACACAATTAGGAATCGAACCGGTAACGGGGTGCAGGTAACCTAGCTGGTTAGTGTCATGTTAAACTGAAACGTATTTGGTAGCTGTCGTATATAACAATACTCATATGGGGTAATGCCATTGAAAAAAGCTCACGGGTCTTTTAAGTAAGCTCTTTGCGTTAAGCGTGATGCAACATGAATATTTAAATCACAGTTCTCAGAACGCTGATGTTTCGGGCACGCGCATACACTCTAGATAAATATTTTGGGTTCTAAGATTGTTACGCTTAGCGACATTACGAACGAGCTAGCAGCAACTGTTTCTTACCGGTTATGCGGGAACGTTGGATCTCTAAGCGCTGCCGGGGCTGACAGCGCGGTACTAAGTTGGCGTGTGACGCGTGTGGGTTGTGCTAACGGATTTTAAAGGCGCGCCTGCATTCATTAAAGGGCTAGTACACAATTTGTGATCAAATTTCAAAACGGTGCTAACTTTTCACTGTTAGACAATATTAATGGTAGTCTACCATGGAAACAGAAATGCATAATACATTCAGATGTCATTACAAGCTTATAAATAGCAACCAAATTCAGTTCTTTCATTAATCCCCTGTGGGCGCAAAGTCTGTAAGTGAAATATCCAATAATTTTCACGTTTTAACAAAGTCTTTTTGTTGTCTCTCTCCTCATCTCTTTCCACAATTTCCAGTATACATGCTCTGATCTGGTTAATCTGGTGGTTTTGTTCAATAAAGTGATTAGCAACCGCTGATTTTGCTACTTTTGTTCTTATATTACTCTTATGCTCAGTCAATCTTGTTTTCAGTTTGCGTTCAGTTTGTCCCACATATGCTTTACCACATGGGCATTTTAACATGTAGATGACATTCTTCGTGTCGCAAGTTCCATTGACCAGTAATCTGATCTTGTTACCCCGCATGGGGTGTGTGATGGTATTACCCTCCAAAATGTTATTGCAATTACTGCAGTTTCTGCAGGGAACGGTGCCTTTGTAGGTAATAGGTTGTTTGTGGGAAATAGATTTTTTTATGATTTCACCTAGGTTCTTCGCTCTAGTAAATGCAAAAGTGGGTTCATCCTGAAAGATATTATTGAAATCTAATTCTGTTTGGAGCAAGCGCCAATGTTTTTTGATAATTTTCTTGAATTGTGGAGTGATGGTAGAGTATTTGCTCACACATGTGATTTTGGTGATTTCTTTCTTGGTTTTTGATATTAGGAGAGACTGTCTGTTTTTTGCTGTAGCTCTTTTATGAGCTTCCTCCAATATTTCCTCCGGATATCCTCTTTTTCTGAATTTGTTAATCATACTGATGGCTTGTGTCTTAGATTCCTTTGGGTCTGAGACAATTCTTTGTACTCGAAGTAATTGAGAGTATGGAAGGTGTTGCTTGAGCGGTGTGGGGTGGAAGCTTTGGTAGGCCAAGAGGTTGTTGCGATCCGTCGCCTTGGAGTATAGGGTGGTTTCAAACTTATCACCTATTTTGGAGATTGTTACATCCAAGTAGTTGATGTGTGTGTCACTTATATTATACGTGAACTGAATTCTGGGATCAATCTTGTTTAACTGGTTGATGTTCATGATGAGTTGGTCTTGTGTGTCTTTCCAAAGAATAAAGATGTCGTCTATAAATCGCAGATATAGACATAGCCCTTGTTGCCATTGGATGTTCTGTAGAATGTGTTTATTTTCATACACATGCATGAAAATATTAGCGTATGCCGGGGCTGCTGGATTTCCCATGGCGGTACCAGACTTTTGTAGGAACCATTTGTCTTCCCATTTGAAAAAACTGTGCATTAACGTGAAATTGAGCAGCTCAAGTAAGAATATTTTCATATTTTCGTCATATTCCATCTCCAGTAGTGCAGCTTCCACGGCCTCGATCCCCAAGGTGTGGGGTATGGAGGTGTACAGTGCTTGTACGTCAATTGTGCACATAAGTATTTTTTCATTCGGATCCATTTTCACGTTGGCCAGCTTGTTTAGGAAGTCTGTAGTGTGTAGAGTAATATAAGAACAAAAGTAGCAAAATCAGCGGTTGCTAATCACTTTATTGAACAAAACCACCAGATTAACCAGATCAGAGCATGTATACTGGAAATTGTGGAAAGAGATGAGGAGAGAGACAACAAAAAGACTTTGTTAAAACGTGAAAATTATTGGATATTTCACTTACAGACTTTGCGCCCACAGGGGATTAATGAAAGAACTGAATTTGGTTGCTATTTATAAGCTTGTAATGACATCTGAATGTATTATGCATTTCTGTTTCCATGGTAGACTACCGTTAATATTGTCTAACAGTGAAAAGTTAGCACCGTTTTGAAATTTGATCACAAATTGTGTACTAGCCCTTTAATGAATGCAGGCGCGCCTTTAAAATCCGTTAGCACAACCCACACGCGTCACACGCCAACTTAGTACCGCGCTGTCAGCCCCGGCAGCGCTTAGAGATCCAACGTTCCCGCATAACCGGTAAGAAACAGTTGCTGCTAGCTCGTTCGTAATGTCGCTAAGCGTAACAATCTTAGAACCCAAAATATTTATCTAGAGTGTATGCGCGTGCCCGAAACATCAGCGTTCTGAGAACTGTGATTTAAATATTCATGTTGCATCACGCTTAACGCAAAGAGCTTACTTAAAAGACCCGTGAGCTTTTTTCAATGGCATTACCCCATATGAGTATTGTTATATACGACAGCTACCAAATACGTTTCAGTTTAACATGACACTAACCAGCTAGGTTACCTGCACCCCGTTACCGGTTCGATTCCTAATTGTGTACTGGTTGCTTTGAATATGGGTGAAAATACTGCATGAGTGTTTAAACACGGGAAGTTTTAAACACGGGAAGTTTTAAATGGCAGCACCAAAAAATGCATGAATGTGGAATTAAAGATGCTAGTTATCGGTAAATGATTTACTTACTGTTGTTAAAGCGCATACAGTGACAGATACCACTCTTTGTTTCAGAGATTTCCCAGATGAAGGCCAGTGGGCCGAAATGCATTGGAACTAGTGGATGGTTGGGAACTAATGAATTGTAACAAAAAAGTAAATGAATTTTGATTATGGACTACTGAACATATCAACTGAAGTATGAATAAAATACTGCAATGAAAAGGAACTTTTGAACGTGGAATACTTTTTTGATTAATATTAGCTGGTTGATCCAGCACATGAATAATCAGTGCCTTTTGTGACACTAGTGCCGCTCAGTGCTAGTGCATCTCTTAGTTTATAGTAATACTCCAACGCAGGGAGTATACAAAGGAGCACGATTCAACGCCTTAATCTACAACCTAACTTAAAGCTGTGCACAACTACAAACTAAACTATATCTCACAGTCCTGCCACATAGTTGTAGCACGCATATGATCAAAATGCAATACGATGAAATTACAAAACTCACGGAAACAAAAGCTGATACTTTCGCATATACAAATGAGGAGTCTGCAAAAATATATTCACTTATCCATGAGGAAACAATTACATACACCTCAACCAAATCCAAGGATCAACAAATGAAACAATTGTTGTACCTGTCACGCAAGATTATTAATCAACGACTCCACGCGAGCACCATGGTCAGATACCATAAAGCATCTAGAATCCCGAGGGGACTGAGAATTTTATTAAAGCCATCACTTTGCAAAAATTCGAAAAAATTCACTGACAAATGGTATGCCATCTTAAATAAATGTTCTTTGGACCTGATTTTGTTGATAGTTGAAGAGCTGTCCCAAATACTGGAGGAACTTGAAAGCGAAATAACTACAGTTAAGGAAGAACTAAGTAAAATGATGACCACAGAAGAACTTGAACAAATACTTGAGGAAACGAAGACCCAATTGGCAAAACACACAGAGGAGGTTAATGAAAGAAAGTTACGGAAATATCGTCGAGACACCATCGACTATAAATTGAATGAAGTTTATAGTTGGGCAGAAGTATATGCAAAAAGGAGACAAAATCGCCCTTACACCCAACAGACTGATACTTCATCTTCGGATACAGATGGCACTTCCGACACAGCGGGTAAGAGACCCTTAAGAGCACCCACTACAGCTTCCACAAGCACTACAGCACAGCCTTTTTTAGGAGAAGGCCCCGACGAAGGGGACGACCGAGGAGGTCAAGACGGAAGCACAGAACAAACGAAGGAGAAGGAACCTCCACAAACCAGACAAACGATGTCCAAGAAAGACAAGAAGAAGACCAGGACAACCTAGTCATTAACATTTCTGATATTCACCTAAATAAGCTACAGATGAACACTTTACAAAAAGGCACTTCATTTGTACCCACCACTAATACGAATCATCTAGAAGTCAATATAAGTTTCTTCAAATTGATGAGAAAACTCAGATTGCGTCATTTCTTTACTAATGTCATTGGAGAACAACAGGATCAACAACCTACCAAGGAAGATTCATTGAAAGGACTCACCACCACCAGTACCTACATGGCCCCCATTAGCCATAAAACATTGGATTTATTCGAACAACTGGTTAAACAGGACCTTAGTAAGATCAATTACCGCAAAGGCACAAAAAGTAAAAACTTAACTCAAAAAGAACTGGCTACTCTGAAAAACATAGCGTCCAATCCACATATCATCTGTCAGAGAGCGGATAAGGGTGGCGCCTTGGTCATCATGAATAAAGAGTACTACATGTCACAAGCCCAGGTGCATCTAAAAGATGAGAATACCTACATGGAACTACACACAAACCCCACCAAGGATATCCAAGCAGTACTACGAAATATCATAGATGAGGGCATCAACAAAGGATGCGTGGATGACAAAATGAAAAAATACCTCACTATGGATCACCCTAAGACACCCAAATTCTACCTCACACCCAAGATCCACAAGGATCCTGTGCACCCACCTTGTCGCCCCATAGTATCAACATGCGGGAGTATACAGGAACCTATTGGGAAACTGATAGACAAATACCTTCAACCCTATGTGATCAAGATGAACTCCTTCATCAAGGACACTACAGACTTCCTAAACAAGCTGGCCAACGTGAAAATGGATCCGAATGAAAAAATACTTATGTGCACAATTGACGTACAAGCACTGTACACCTCCATACCCCACACCTTGGGGATCGAGGCCGTGGAAGCTGCACTACTGGAGATGGAATATGACGAAAATATGAAAATATTCTTACTTGAGCTGCTCAATTTCACGTTAATGCACAGTTTTTTCAAATGGGAAGACAAATGGTTCCTACAAAAGTCTGGTACCGCCATGGGAAATCCAGCAGCCCCGGCATACGCTAATATTTTCATGCATGTGTATGAAAATAAACACATTCTACAGAACATCCAATGGCAACAAGGGCTATGTCTATATCTGCGATTTATAGACGACATCTTTATTCTTTGGAAAGACACACAAGACCAACTCATCATGAACATCAACCAGTTAAACAAGATTGATCCCAGAATTCAGTTCACGTATAATATAAGTGACACACACATCAACTACTTGGATGTAACAATCTCCAAAATAGGTGATAAGTTTGAAACCACCCTATACTCCAAGGCGACGGATCGCAACAACCTCTTGGCCTACCAAAGCTTCCACCCCACACCGCTCAAGCAACACCTTCCATACTCTCAATTACTTCGAGTACAAAGAATTGTCTCAGACCCAAAGGAATCTAAGACACAAGCCATCAGTATGATTAACAAATTCAGAAAAAGAGGATATCCGGAGGAAATATTGGAGGAAGCTCATAAAAGAGCTACAGCAAAAAACAGACAGTCTCTCCTAATATCAAAAACCAAGAAAGAAATCACCAAAATCACATGTGTGAGCAAATACTCTACCATCACTCCACAATTCAAGAAAATTATCAAAAAACATTGGCGCTTGCTCCAAACAGAATTAGATTTCAATAATATCTTTCAGGATGAACCCACTTTTGCATTTACTAGAGCGAAGAACCTAGGTGAAATCATAAAAAAATCTATTTCCCACAAACAACCTATTACCTACAAAGGCACCGTTCCCTGCAGAAACTGCAGTAATTGCAATAACATTTTGGAGGGTAATACCATCACACACCCCATGCGGGGTAACAAGATCAGATTACTGGTCAATGGAACTTGCGACACGAAGAATGTCATCTACATGTTAAAATGCCCATGTGGTAAAGCATATGTGGGACAAACTGAACGCAAACTGAAAACAAGATTGACTGAGCATAAGAGTAATATAAGAACAAAAGTAGCAAAATCAGCGGTTGCTAATCACTTTATTGAACAAAACCACCAGATTAACCAGATCAGAGCATGTATACTGGAAATTGTGGCAAGAGATGAGGAGAGAGACAACAAAAAGACTTTGTTAAAACGTGAAAATTATTGGATATTTCACTTACAGACTTTGCGCCCACAGGGGATTAATGAAAGAACTGAATTTGGTTGCTATTTATAAGCTTGTAATGACATCTGAATGTATTATGCATTTCTGTTTCCATGGTAGACTACCGTTAATATTGTCTAACAGTGAAAAGTTAGCACCGTTTTGAAATTTGATCACAAATTGTGTACTAGCCCTTTAATGAATGCAGGCGCGCCTTTAAAATCCGTTAGCACAACCCACACGCGTCACACGCCAACTTAGTACCGCGCTGTCAGCCCCGGCAGCGCTTAGAGATCCAACGTTCCCGCATAACCGGTAAGAAACAGTTGCTGCTAGCTCGTTCGTAATGTCGCTAAGCGTAACAATCTTAGAACCCAAAATATTTATCTAGAGTGTATGCGCGTGCCCGAAACATCAGCGTTCTGAGAACTGTGATTTAAATATTCATGTTGCATCACGCTTAACGCAAAGAGCTTACTTAAAAGACCCGTGAGCTTTTTTCAATGGCATTACCCCATATGAGTATTGTTATATACGACAGCTACCAAATACGTTTCAGTTTAACATGACACTAACCAGCTAGGTTACCTGCACCCCGTTACCGGTTCGATTCCTAATTGTGTACTGGTTGCTTTGAATATGGGTGAAAATACTGCATGAGTGTTTAAACACGGGAAGTTTTAAACACGGGAAGTTTTAAATGGCAGCACCAAAAAATGCATGAATGTGGAATTAAAGATGCTAGTTATCGGTAAATGATTTACTTACTGTTGTTAAAGCGCATACAGTGACAGATACCACTCTTTGTTTCAGAGATTTCCCAGATGAAGGCCAGTGGGCCGAAATGCATTGGAACTAGTGGATGGTTGGGAACTAATGAATTGTAACAAAAAAGTAAATGAATTTTGATTATGGACTACTGAACATATCAACTGAAGTATGAATAAAATACTGCAATGAAAAGGAACTTTTGAACGTGGAATACTTTTTTGATTAATATTAGCTGGTTGATCCAGCACATGAATAATCAGTGCCTTTTGTGACACTAGTGCCGCTCAGTGCTAGTGCATCTCTTAGTTTATAGTAATACTCCAACGCAGGGAGTATACAAAGGAGCACGATTCAACGCCTTAATCTACAACCTAACTTAAAGCTGTGCACAACTACAAACTAAACTATATCTCACAGTTCTGAAACATAACATAGCAACAGGTAAAACTAAAGAGAGACCGCATCCACCAAGACAAGATCAGGTCCAGCAGCAGACTTCACAGAATACACAGCCTATGCATGCTTCATCTCATACAGCACAGACTGTAGCGGTATCACAGCCACAGCCCATTGCCGCGACTCAGCAAGTATCCCAACAGGTGTACCAGTATGCCCAATCCGCTTACCCCGATTATCAGCGATACACATGAAACAGCCTAGAGAGGGAGTTTGGCTTGCCTCTTATTGAAATTCCTGTAGATCAAGAGGGTCCTTATGTACACAGTCACGTATTGGGAAAAGACAGAAAGTTTTTAATTGACACAGGGGCAAGCCGCACAACAATCAGCCATGACGAAGTCCCAGGGGCACCCCTCTCAGGCACACAGAATGTTTCCCTTGGTTTTTCAGGACAGCCCATTGTAAATGAGGTATCAGAACCAGTCCCCCTGGCTGTGGGTCCATTATCACGAGTTACAGACCTGTTACTGACGAAATCATGTCCAGAAAATCTGTTAGGAATAAAGACATTGAAGGCTCTAGGAGCTGTTATATGTTGTTCCCCGGAGGGAGTTAGACTCTTTCTGCGGGATTTCAAGGGTCACTATGTATTACGAGAGTTTGATGTCAGATTGAAAAATGTACCAGATCACTTGTGGGCAAAAGGCCCAACTGATGTAGGTTGCATGCATATCACACCGTACCGTGTTACACTCAAGACAGGAGTTGTTTTACCCCGAATCAGACAATACAAGTTACCACCCGATGCTGTAGTGGCTTTACTGGAAATCATTGAAGAGCTCATTGCCCAAGGAGTGGTCGTAGAAACCGACTCCAATATCTGTAATTCACCCATCATTCCAATTCTTAAACGTACTGATCCCAATGCACCGCCAGTATATCGGCTGGTGATTGATTTAAGAGAACTGAATAAATGCATTGTACCACAGTACCCTGTGGTCCCCGATATCTCTTCCTTATTGACTGCTATTGATTCTGAGGCAACGTTCTTTACTGTAATTGACCTCAAGAACGCCTTCTTTAGTGTACCGATTGATCCAGAGAGCCAATACCTCTTCGGATTCAGTTTAAATGGACGAAGTTTCAAATTTTCCCGCGCACCTCAAGGGTTCACAGAAAGCCCCAGCATCTATAGTCAAGCACTGAAAAGACAACTAGATTGTATCCAAATGCCAGTTAACACCGCTTTACTGCAATACGTCGATGATCTGCTGATCACCGCACGAAGTGAGCCCGAATGTGAACAAGCATCACTGACAGTTTTACATTTCCTGGCCGACAAGGGACACAAGGTGTCTCCTTCGAAGCTACAATTCTGTGTTCAGCAAGTTGTGTACTTGGGTCACTTGCTGTCCAAAGTGGGGAGACAGCTCACTCCTGACCGCATCCAGTTAATTGTAAATATGCCGAAACCCCAGACACAAAAGGAAGTGCGGGCCTTTATAGGCCTCACCTCGTACTGCAGACAATGGATTCCCCAATATGCATTTCTAGCTAAACCACTCATTCAGTTAACAACACAGGAGGCAGCGACTTCGACTGTCCTCCCTTGGACTCAGGAACACACACAAGCCTTTGAAGAATTAAAGAAAGCTTTATGCCAAGCACCAGTTTTAGCAACACCATGTTACAGCAAACCTTTTACACTTTTTGTTACAGAACGTGATGGTACAGCATTGTCTGTCCTCACTCAAGATCAAGCAGGTTCACATAAGCCTTGCGCTTATTTTTCAAGTACATTGGATTCAGTAGCCCAGGCACTCCCTGCGTGCTTGAAGTCAGTAGCAGCAACAGCCTTAGCAATCAGACAGAGCGACTCAATTGTTTTAGGACATCAGTTAACAGTACAAGTTCCACATTCTGTAGAGGTTCTTTTAAACAGAACCCAGACTCAGCACTTGACTATAGCACGACTGACAGGTTATGAATTAACGCTATTCCAGCCACACATAGAAATCAGACGCTGTAGCATTCTGAACCCCGCAACATTGTTACCTACAATTATGACAGATCCAGCCCGCATGATTGTATAGAGATCATTAATGCAGTAACAAAGCCTCGACGAGACTTAACAGATGTCCCACTGACAAATCCAGACCTGACACTTTATGTGGATGGTTCATGCATGAGAACAAGTACAGGAGAATTAGTGGCCGCATATGCAGTGACCACTGAAACCGAAGTCAAAGAAACATATCGTATTGACACACTGTCCGCTCAAGCAGCAGAGCTTATTGCTCTGACCCGAGCCTGTATACTAGCCAAGAACAGAAATGTTAACATATACACTGATTCCCGTTATGCGTTCGGAGTCGTACACGACTTCGGCATGTTATGGCAAGAAAGAGGTTTCTTGACCTCTCATGGTGCCAAGATTCAACACGGTCCCCTCATTCAAGCACTGTTAGAAGGGATACATCTGCCTTCAGGCATATCCGTCATGAAGTGTAAAGCACATACTAAAGTTACAGATTCTGTTTCCCAGGGTAACGACCTGGCAGACCAGACAGCAAAACATACAGCATTGACTCACACCCAGACAACTGACGTGACAAAGACAATAGTACCGACACATTGTATGACAGTCAGGGATCCCGCACTAGATGTAATCAATATTCAGACACATACTACCCCAGATGAAATAAAGAAATGGACTGAACTAGGAGGGATCCAGACAGATCAAGGTTGGATGACGAAGGGAAAATCTACATGGTTTCTCCCTGACTCAATGGTTCAAGTCATAATCAATACAGCACATAGTCCTGCACATCTAGGAGAAAAAGCGATGGTAGACAGTTTACAGAATCTCTGGCACAACAAACACTTACGAGCAGCAGCAAAACAGAAAGTGCGTACTTGCATGATCTGTTGTCAGTTCAATCCAGGTAAAAGCGTCCCTGTAGAGCAAGGTGGATTCCATCCTCCCGATCACCCTTTTGAAGTCCTCCAGATGGATTATATCCAGATGGATCGTTGTCGAGGATTCAAATATGTCCTCGTAATTGTTTGTGCACTTTCCCGTTGGACCGAAGCATATCCAGTCCCAGATTACACTGCTCCGACCACTGCCAGACAGCTGGTTCGAGAATTCTTCCCACGATACGGCTTGCCTCGTGTTGTGTACTCAGATAACGGACAGCCATTCTCATCCGAATTAATGAAACAAGTTTCCTTGCTGCTAGGATATCAGTGGAAATTCCATTGTGTCCGACATCCCGAAGCCGCAGGCCTTGTAGAGAGGCATAATCAGACACTAAAGACCCGCCTTGCTAAAATATGTAAAGAGAATGGGGTCGACTGGATAGTCGCCCTGCCAGTAGCATTATTCTATATGAGGATGGTTGCCCACTCGAGATCAGGACTATCCCCGTATGAAGTGGTCTTTGGCAGACCACCGAATATGTGGGGGACGCCCATTCCTAAGAAAATTACTGATGTTGATTGTAACATGTTGACAGATTACCTTGCCTCCTTGATGTCTGCACTCCAATCATGTCGTTCACAGGTTGCCGCAGCCTTCCCTGACAACACTGATGTAAAGCCGCATGATGTCCGTCCTGGGGATCTGGTCTTGATTAGGAACTTTGACAGGAAAAGTCCGCTGGAGCCCCGCTGGAGGGAGCTGAAGACCGTCCTTCTTACTACGAGGACCGCGATAAAGGTGGAAGGCAGAAAGGGGTGGATACATACGAGTCATATTAAAAGGTGTAATGAACTGAAACCAGACCCAGACTCGTCCACCCCCTCCAAAGACTGTATTGAGCCTAGTGACTTTAAAGTTCCCGAACGAGAGAAAACTCCCCAAGAGGAGTATAAACTGAAACTCCGATCTAGCAAGTCAGACAGTTTAATTGTTTAAGTCCTCCCCTAGGTGAATCGGTTAAATAGTTTCTGACATGTATCCCCTAGATCGAGATAGAGAGAGAGAGAGACAACTCAAGAAACGTACATATTGCAAATCACTCCGCAGTCACTGTATAGTGACATTATTGATTATGTTTTTTCTAAGTCTTCTGATTATTGTTGCCAGTATACTGCTTCCTATCTATTACCCTATTTTCAAGCGTGAACAATCTGCTTACAATGTTTCTGCTGAACATTCTTTCAGTGAATTACCTCCACACAAACTTTCTTACAGACTCGCGCTGCGCAACAACACATTCATTAGTATGTTACATCATTCCCATCAGACTAACAATGCTACAAACTGCTGGATATGTGGCCGACTCCCTCCCTACCAGAAATACAAGGGAGTTCTGCCCCTCTTTCCGTACCCGTTCACTCACAATGGCTCCTGTGGTGCATGGTTTAGAATAATTAATTCCTTAGATCCTGATATCGCTGTTTTCAAAGGGAGCTGGGTTTGGGGAAACTTGAACTTAGTTCTGCTTAAAGTCTGTTACCCTGACAAGAAGGGACTCCCCACGAGAATAGGAACTGATCTAGAAAATGAAGTATATGGATTAGGTAACTATACAATTAACCTTATGATTCTTACTGTTGAATCCGAAGCTGCACCAGTTCTCCCTGCTATGTCAGTATTACCAGTCACTGGTGATTTATGTGTCAGTAAGAAAGGTTCAGTACACTTAGGTCATAGTAAATGTACTACTGTGGTCGAATTCAGTGACCAAGGCAAATCTGTTCATGATCGATTCATGAGGATAGATATATCATGAAGGGTCCGTAGGGAACAAGGAGGGAATGAGGAAATATACATTTTTGGTCAAGTTGTGTTCCCTATCGTGTACCCCACCGTCTCCATGTACCAGCTTGAAGTGCATGTAACTTCCCTCCTGTGCCAGCTATGAAGACGCAAATACATTTGCGTCCAACGTTAACATGTCCTCTTTCAGACCTACCCTGAATGGGTTGAATAGTCCGTTCCTAAGTATGCTATGCCAACGTCTTTTTGTGGTGTACTTTACACGTTTTTCAGCTCTGGTAAAGTAGGCCCTGAATTCTGCCATCGAGCCTTTTTTCCTGCCTTCTGACTCTGAAAGCCTCAGCCCAGGCTGCCTCTGTACCCGTGACCTCTAACTTACTTCCAGCGCGACCCACCGCGCTTAGCTCAGCCTGCTGCCTGCCAAGACTGAATTCAACCTTCGAATTATCTGTTCCGCTCCTCGAAAATACATTCCTGCCTACTAGTTTAAGTAAACATCCCCCCAGCGGCAGAGCAAAAGGGCCCGGCCTCCCTGTCTCTGTGCAAGTAATTCATAGCCTCTGTTACCATGCTCCCATGGAAGGCCCATGCCCCCACGCTTCTCATGCAGACACTTAGGCGCTTATACACGCACTCACAGTCAGTATAGAATAGCTTCTGCTCCAGAGACCTTTTCCGTTCAGATAATATGGATAATATGGTTCCCAAACATCAGATATCAGATATGATAGAAGTACGAGTTGATCTGACATGCCAGACTTCTGTCTCTTTCTGCCAGTGTAAATGTCAAGTCCCCTGCACCCTCTAGTTTCCACGTCAATCCCACGTCATGCAGCTGCGCGCGCATCCCAGCTTCAGATTTCTGCTGACATTACAAGATTTCTGCTTTGTGCCACCCACTTATGACACCTATCTGTGACGTTTCTAGCACACATCTCTAGTTCACGCCTAGTTCACGCCTTCTGATTACGTATCACCACCACGTGGATGCTGTTATCTTGTCTTCTCTCAGCTGTTATGCCTACTGTATTGGTTTCTATATTGTAACTTAAGTATATAAGCTATGTATTGTCAATAAATGCTGCTCTATCCCTTCCTGAACCCTCGTGGTTGCAGGAACATGATATCCAGTTCTAGAACGATTCCTTTTTGAGGAATAAAAACCCCTAAGAACTCTAACACCACGGACTCTGTTTTTTTCTTTCCGATTGAGTTATTATTAATTAAGTACTTACCTGCATAGAAATTAAGACGGTAAATCAAATATTTACCACAGTCCTCAGCAGGTCAGGAAGGGGCTCGGATTCTTCTTCCGTCCCACTATCGGTAGCCATCAGGAGGCTGAGTTCTGAACGTGCGAAGTGGGGTTTGAGTCTGTTGGCGTGGAGGACCCGTAGGGGGTTCCGGGGGGACTCCATGTCGATCAGGTAGGTGACGGGACCCTTGCGCTCTATCACCTTGAAGGGCCCTGTCCATTTGTCCTGTAGGGCGCAGGGTTCAACCGGGGACATCACCCAGACTTGTTGTCCCGGCTCGAACTCGATGGAGGAGGCATTCTGATCATACCATCTCTTCATGTCCTCCTGACTGGCTTCAAGGTTGGCCTTGGCGAGTTCCCTGAATCGCCGGGTCTGGTTGCGGAGGGTCAGGAGATACTTGTATACATCCGGAGGAGTCTTCTGGGGGGCCACCTCCCACCCTTCTTTGACCAGGCTGAGGGGACCCCGGACGGGGTGTCTATACAGGAGTTCCAATGGGCTGAAGCCCAGGGATTTCTGGGGGACTTCTCGGTAGGCGAACAGGAGGCACGGGAGCAGCACATCCCATTGGCGACGTAGGGGTTCTTCTAGGCCCATGATCATCCCCTTGAGGGTGCGGTTAAACCGCTCGACCAGTCCATTTCCTTGCGGGTGATAGGGGGTCGTGAACTTGTAGGTGACCCCGCACTGTTGCCAGAGAGACTTCATGTATTTAGAGATAAAGTTCGTGCCCCTGTCGCTGACGACTTCCCGGGGGAAGCCCACCCGAGAGAAGATTCCCATCAGGGCTCGGCCTACCACGGGCGCCGTCACGGCCTGAAGAGGGATGGCCTCGGGATAGCGGGTGGCGTGGTCCACCAGGACTAGGATGAACCGGTGCCCTTGTGCTGTTCGGGGGTGCAGGGGCCCCACAATGTCTATTCCCACCCGTTCAAACGGGGTGGTGACGATGGGGAAAGGCTGCAAGGGTGCTTTGATCTTTCGGCCGCTCTTCCCGCTGGCCTGGCAGGTTGGGCAGGCCCGGCAGTGGTTGGATACATCATTCCGCATTTTGGGCCAGTAGAAGTGGGTCACCAGGCGGCTGTACGTTTTGTCTTGCCCCAGGTGTCCGGCAAGGGGCACATCGTGTGCTAGGTTCAAGAGGAAGTCTCTGAAGCGGAGGGGGACCACCAGCACCCGGCTGGCCCCCAGCTCAGCAATCCTTTGCTCACTGTAGAGCAGGTCATTGTCCCAATAAATCCAGTGGGCCCCCGAGGTGTCTCCTGCGCTCTGGGCGAGGGCTTGCTGCCTGAGTCCCTCGAGGGAAGGACAGGTTCTCTGCTCCTGTTGGAATTGTTCCTGGGTGGGGCCACCCTCTTGACGCCACTGGGCCAGTTCGGGAAGGTCCCGGAGCCGATCGAGTCCTTCTTCGCTGTGTTCCAGAGAATTGGCTTCCAGGGTGGCTCCCTCTTGGACGATCGGGGGAGGAGGCTCTGGCCATTCGGGTTCTTCGGGACTGGGGATGGCGCGGGCGGCCATGGACCGGGTCGTTACGCAGACCCATTCAGGGAGGCCCAGCATCCCCAGGTGCTCTCTTCTCTCGACGGCTGACCAGGGAGAACTTTCGAGGTCGTTCCCCAGGAGGCAGTCCACGGGGGCATCATCGCGGACAGTCACTTTCAGCATCCCGGATACTCCTCCCCACTCGAAGGGGACGCAGGCCATCCGACATAGGCTTTCTGAGTTGTCGGCCGACCGTACGGGGCAAAGGATATTTGGCAAGATCTGGTCCGGGGTCACCAGATGGCAGCGGACTGCGGTCACACTGGCCCCGGTGTCGCGGAGGGCTTCAGCCCGGTGCCCATTAATGATGACCCACTGGCTGTACTTCTGCGTGTTGGCGGGAAGGGGTGCCCGCGAGATCAGGTCTCTTTCCCCTAGGCAGACCAGGGACATGGCGGCTGGTTCCCACTCGGGCTGGTCTGGCTCGTACTCTTCAGTGTCTTCTTGGGTTTGCTCTTCTCCCAGGGCGGCGGCAGCGACCTGGCGGGGCATAGGGCTCTGGTTCTTCGGGCAGTTGGGATCATTGGCGTAGTGGCCGGGTCGCTGGCATCGGTGGCAGGTAACGTTGGCGCGGAAACCTGGTCGCATCGGGAGGCTCCCCCTGCCGGCCGGGGGCGGGGTGTTGCTGGTGGGAGCCACCGGGACGGTGTCTCTGCCCCGACCCTGGCCTCCTCCTCCCCCCCCTCGGGGGCGATGGAGCCCTTGGGCGGCTCTGTTCTGCTCGCTGGGCCCGTTTCGGGGAACTCGGGTGCTTTCCCATCGGTCAGCCTCGACGGCGAGTTGCCGAGGTTCAGTCAGTTTACTGTCAAGGAGGTGCTGCCTGAGCTCGACGAAGCAGTTGTTAGAAAGGTGCTCCCATACAATAAGGTCAAAGAGTTGCTCGTAAGTAGTCACCTTGCTGCCCTTGATCCACCCCTCGAAGGCTTGGCTAAAGAAGTTCACGTACTCCACCCAAGTCGTACCCGGGATCCGTTTGCAGTCGCGGAACCTCTGGCGGTACATCTCGGGCGTGAGTCCGAATCGAGTGAGGAGGGCGGCTTTCATGTGGTCGTAGGATGTCATCTGATGGTCTGGGGGTTGCAGCAGGGCGTCTTGCCCTTCGTTGACAAACCTCCCCCATAACCCGGCTCCCAAGTCGCTCCGGGGAATCCGGTGGGAGGTCATGGCTACTTCGTAGGCTTTGAACCATTGCTGGATATTATCGTTCCGGTAATATTCTCTGACGACATCCTTGGGGATGTGGACCTTGGGATCCGTATTGACAGGGGGGCTCGGGTGCCTGGGGACCCCGAGATCTTTGTTCTGTCTCCGAATCTCTAGTTCCTTCAAGTTGCGCTCATGCTCGTAGGCTAGCTTTTTCTCTTCTAACTCTCTCTGTCTTTGTTTCTCTTCTCGCTCCTCTTGGAGCCGTAAGTGTTCCAAAGTTATTTTTTGTTCCGCCAATTTGAGTTCTCCATCTAAGCGAAGTCGAGCCAGTTCCAATTCGTGGAGCCTGCTCTTCTCTCGTTCTCGGGCCTCCTCTGGTGAGAGACCCGGTCTTCTTTCTTCTGTCGGCGCGGTGCTTGTTTCGATTGTCTCGAGGCTTTGGTTTTGGGGTACGGCTGTACCCGTCTCTGCCCAAGATTCCAGGGCGTGTTTGAAGTCCTCTTTCGTGCTCAGTCCTGTGGTAGCAATGCCCAGTTCTATGCAGAATTGTTTTAGTTCTCTGTGGCTGTATTCTTCTAGTCTTTCCATCCGGAATTTTTCCGTTGTTCCGCTCTCTTTTGTTGTCATGGTGGTTGTGTGTCGTGGGGTGAGTCACTCTCTGTACGATTATGCGTTGGCTCGGATCGCGCCGCTGGCCACCAATGTTAGACGGGGACCCGGAGGGTCGGCCGAGTACAGGGGGAGAGGCCTCCGGTGAGGGCCGTCTCCGGCGATCGTACAGGCAAGTAACTTCCCCCCCACAGATGGACACCACACAAGGATGAGTTCAACACACTTTATCTAAGATTCTTGAGGCAAGGTGATAAGCGATACAGTGAGGTCAGGACACGAGGATCCTCCCAATTCTAGTCTCTGTAGGGGAAAGGGGTAGCGGGACAGTCTTAGTACCGGTCCGGTACAGGTGCGGCAAGAGGGAAGCTCACAATCCTCGAGCTTGGGGGTCCGCAAAGATGAGCCGCGGCAGCGCCAGCAGGCTAGGACGATGGTTCACAGCGAGGAGGGCCACGGCAGTGCCAGCAGGCTAGGACGATTGTTCACAGCGAGGAGGGCCGCGGCAGCGCCAGCAGGCTAGGACGATTGTTTACAACGAGGAGGGCCACGGCAGCGCCAGCAGGCTACGAAGATGGTGCACGACGAGAAAGGCCGCGGCAGCGCCCGCAGGCCAAGACGATGGTTCACGTTGAAGAGAGCCGCGGCAGCGCCAGCAGGCTTCGGAGATGGTTCACAAGAAAGGGCCGCTGCAGCGCCAGCAGGCCTTCAAGGATGAGTTCCTCACGGTGTCTCTCGACTCCAAGATACAACTGCCTTCCTGCTCTGGAGCTGCCCCAGTTATAGGTCTGGTCTCCTTTGATGTCTGGACCCTCGCACTTGGAGGTCGGGAGGTCCGGGATGAGGGAGTCCAGACACCCAGCAGGGGGGTGGAGCCAGCGCCCGGGGAGGCCGGGGGCGATCGACACCTGGCGGAGGGGAGCCATTGACACTCCTTCTCCCATTGACCTGCCAAGTGGTCTCTTCACCCCCTAGGTGGATGGTGGTGCCTTGATGTCGGGGCCTGGCCAGGCCCAGGGTTGGGGTCGAGCCGAGGCCATGCGGCCTTGTAATGTAGTGTTCAAAGATGACGGCTGGGCCGGGGCAGTGGTGCTGACGGGGGCCCGGGCCAGCCGATACTGGGGTGTTCGGGGGCTGGAGTTCCGTTGTGGACGGGTCGTGGGTTGCTCCAGCGGGTTGCCGGGATGGTTCTTGTCGGGGATACAGGGAGAGCAGGGGTCCGGTCCCCGTCATGCGGAGAGGGAGCAGGCCCGCCCAACACCATAATACTAGAAACCTGACAAAGATTGTGCCCCCCTACACAGAAGGGGATGACATCCACAAGTGGATAACTGCTCTTGAGAGAGCCTGCATGGTACAGCAGGTTCCTGAGGAACAGTGGGCAGCAATCTTATGGTACTCCTTTTCAGAGAAAGGGAGAGATAAGCTACTCACTGTCAGACATGAGGATGCTAAGAACTACAAAGTACTGAAGAGTGCTCTAATAGATGGGTTTGGCTTAACCACTGAACAGTACAGGTTGAAGTTCAGAGACACCCAGAAGACACAGACTCAGGACTGGACTGATTTTGTAGATTGTGCTACTAAGGCTCTGGAGGGTTGGCTACATGGCAGCAAAGTACATGACTTCACAGGATTGTATAATTTGATTATGAGGGAGCAGATCCTAAGTAATTGTCAGAACCAGCTCTTACACCAGCACCTGGTGGACTCAGATTTGACCTCTCCCCAAGAATTGGGAAAGAGGGCAGATAAATGGGTCAGAACCAGGATTAGGCCTAAGAATCAGGACAATAACCAGAAGAAGGAGTCTACCAAGCCTCAAGATAAGGGTGGGGATACAAGTAAAGAAAAGACTTCCCCAGGGCCCCAAAACTCCAAGAATGGGGTTGGGTCCCAAGACACTTCATCAATTCAGAAAAAGCCTTATTGTCATGCCTGTAAACAGGTTGGACATTACAAAACAGACAGCTGTTGTCCCAAGAATGGCAATAAAGAGAATATACCTCCAAAGCCAGCTCCAACACCTCCTGTTACTGTCAGCAGTAATCCCCCAGGAAGTGGGAGCACACCCAGGAATCTGGGTGGGTTTACTTTTGGATCACAGGTGGACCCTGGCCTATCCAGGTCCCCATCACCAAATGATCTTGTTTATGAGACTGGCATGGGGTTTGCCAACTTCTCTGATTGCCCAAATACTTTGAGCAAATATAGACAAGAACCCATCATCAATGGTTTGAAAGATGAAGCCTTTAGAGACACAGGGGCTAGCATCACCATGGTGGCTGACTGTATAGTCCCCTCTAAGCAACTTTTACCTGGTGCCACATACCAGGTAACAAACATTGATGGAATCCAAACAAATCATCCCATGGCAGTAGTAAGTCTCAGCTGGGGAGGTGTCACTGGCCCAAAGAGAGTGGCAGTGTCACCAAACTTGCCTGTAGACTGCCTACTGGGCAATGATTTAGAAATCTCAGCCTGGGCCTAGGTTGAACAGGAAATCCATTCTAGAATGGTAAACTCCAATGGAAAGGTTAGTGGGGCTGTAATGGCTACAGCTCCAATACAAGATGTCCTTCCTAAAAAAGGTTGGTAGGGCTGTGCAAGACTCAGCCCCATCTTTATCAGGAGCTCTTCCTGAACAGAATAGCAAAGCTGTTATTATAACAGCAGAAACCCAAAGTGAGTCTCCTCCTGAAAAGGTTGGTGGGGCTGTGATGGCCACAGCCCAAACTCAAATTGATATATGTGTTGTGAAGCCTGAAATGATGGATCACTCCACCCAAACTGAGAGCATGGAGGAGGAAGAGAAATCTTCCCCTCACCAGACACTAGGACAGGATCGGCCTCCTCAGGGAACTGATCTTACCCCTGATGAAGGAACTGCCCCAGAGGTTGTTAGGCCTGGCCTGACAGAGCCTCTGATGGCAGTGGACCTTCTCAGGTAGGACCCAGTCTGGAGCAGGTAACCTGCCCCTCTCTACCTTGCCTTAGTCAGCCCAGGGCTGCAGAGGACAAGAAGGACAGTGAGATCCAGAGGGTCCCCTGTCAAATAAAGCATCCCCCACCAACAGATTAGGGGCACCAAAACTAGTAGCCCTAGTAAGGTGAAAACTTTAAAAACTCCTGAGGGAGCCCCCTTAAAAGTAGTTAGGGAGCTCCCACAGATGAATTCTGTTGGGCACAGCCAAACCTGGGACCCAAAGGGCCCAAACCTGAACTGTCCCTCCAGCAAGCCAAACAGAGGGACTCAGCCTCCAGCTCTAGGTAGCCGGAGGCTGACCTTGAGAGCACAGTGCAACTCAGTTGTAGAGAGAAAGGCACACGGTGGAAGATAATTGGAGGAAGCTGAGCCCTAAATTAGTGGAGCCTCACTTCAATACTCCATATCAAAACCAGCCTTTTTCCTTGCATAAACACACCCAAGGTAGTGATTGCCTATGGTGGAGACCCTCTAATACCCCAAGGGTGAGGGACTGCTTAGTGGACCATGAGACAGGGAGTACCCATGCTAGTGCAGGTACTTCCTTTTATGGCCACTCAGGCAATATAGGCTTACCTGGCCAAGGATAGCCTTATCTCCTTTCGTTTGGGGGGGGGGGGGGAGGGTTGTGTAGGAAGGTAGCTACCTGACTATGGTTACCCCAGATTTTTTGCCTTGTGTTTAGCTGGTTTTCGACTTAGTTGGCCTGGTTCCCTGCTAATCAGGGCCCCAGGCTATCTGCTCTCTCTGTAAAATGGATTCCATGTACCCTAGGTGCATAACTAGATTGGCTTGGGTCACCTTATCAGCCCCTGTACAGAGCTCTATAGGTGCCCAGGGCATAGGTGCATCCAAGGCCTACCAGGGGCTGCAGCATATTTTTTGCCACCCCTGGCTGGCTATCTAAAATTGACACAACTGGCTGATCACTCAGCTGGGGCAAGGTGGTGTAATCACCCCTTGCTTAGATATAGTAGGCCTATATCTAAACCTATCTGGACACATATATACCTATCAGCCACTCCTATGGCAGGCCTTAACAATCCTGGAGGCAGAGTGCTTGGTTTTATGTGAGATGGTGCTCTAGCATGAGCTGAGCCTGTCTGCAGCTGTCGGGACCAATTCCCTAAGCTGTTCCGGGATAATGCCATACCATATACTTTTAAGTGCATTATAATCCTTGCAGTTATATGTTAACTTTGGTTTGGCTTTATCAAAACATGTTGTGTAAGGTGTCATACGATTTGGAATACTACCCCCTCGCCAGTACTGGCAACGGGGGTAGCATTCCACCCCTCTAGAGGGAGACGACATGTTACTTTACTAAAAGGCGGTTGGTTTTTAAAAGAGCCTCAGATCCACAAAATGGATGCTTCTGCCACAGACACAAGTCTGACCTCCTGCTGCTGACCGAAACTCAGCAGAGGAGGCCTGGACAAAGGCTTTCCTGTCGCAGGGAGGTGTTACACCACCCCAGACAGGAGATAGTGGATTGTAGCAGGGAGGTTTGAAAGAAACCAGACACTGCCTGGGGAGCACAAGGCTGCCCCTTGCATAATCCGGCCAAACCGGTTCTGGGGCACACCAGCTCCAGTCCCAGCGCGGCCTGGATCAAAGGAAAGGGGTGTATCCACCCTCTTCCTGGGTCCCACCCATAGGAGGGGACCTAGCAGGTAATCCAGCCCCCTAGATTGGTATAAGAATGGGAGCAGTGCCAACGCACTCAGATTATCCTGATGAAACATAAGAAACGAAACTCTGGACCCTCCGACATCCTACTCAACGTAGAAGACTGAAGAATCTCCCTTGTGGTCAAGGAGTGACCACCCTGTGCAAACAGGCACCATCCAGCACCTCGACGTCTGCTTTGTTGCAGTTCCCGCCGGAACTCGAGGGACAGAGATCGACGAGATCAAGCTTGCCTGCCTTCTTACAGCCCGATCCACAGTCCCTGCAGAGCTGAGACCAGTGGAGGCGACCGGAAGCGTGGAGCATGCCATCTTGAAAAAACCACGAGACGCTGACCGTGCAGCCCACGAGTGACCCTCGAAGCTGTACACCGGGGTTTGAGAAGCCCCAACCCTGAGCCACTCTTGCACCAAAGCTCACCCCTCTACACTCAACGAGTGCTGCGTGGGGCCCTTCTGCTTTCTTTGGCTTGACGAGTTGGCCCAGTCAATTGCCAGCTGGCTTGTGGCCCCTGTGCCGGCGAAAACCTAAAACCGACCTGTGATTCTGGTTGCTCCAGACTTGCACCCGCTCCTCTGAAAAGGAGCACCTGCACTGACCCTCCTAGTCCGAGTGAGAAGCAATCTCCCAGTCCTGCGTGGATTGCTCTTGCCAAATGTTGTTTGCTCCGATCTTGAAACCGACAGCGCCGACGGTGAGAGCCTGCGTGGGACAGCTCGTGACCCGCTCCTGGACATCGCAGATGCCCCAGAGTCCACGTGGCAGCGGAGAGAAGCTCTTTGACAACCACCTGATTGCGCCCGACATTCCGTCCTGGTTCCACCCTGGTCACTGCTGAGCGACCCAGACTCTGTCCCCTCTGCTTTCAGGTACTTTTCTACTCTGATCCACCCTTGGATCACACCGGACACTTCTTCACATCGCCTGCAGCATCTTCAGCTTCAAGCACCAAGAACCTGCGTGACGAAATCCGACGCCACTTCGACCCTATGCACCCGCTTCCTGTGGGTGAGGTAACATTGCAACGCCGGTGTTCCCACACTGGTACACACCTCTAGGGCCTGTGTCTAAAGTTTTGTCCATCTAGGTTCAGCGGAAGTATCCTTAAACTCTCTTTGTGTAACTTTTACGCACCATTGACTTTGCATTGGTGCATGCGTGTGCTTTAAGCGCTGCACCCGAATCCCGCGGGCTTTTCCCGACTTCAGCATTGCTTGTCCCGGCTTCTCCCAGCGATTCCCTAGGCCCTAGGCCTAACCACTGTTCGATTGGTATCTCTTGTACCACTTTCTTAATATATGGTTTGAGTGGCCACCCGCCCTCATCCATAATTGTGCAACTTTGTATGTTATACTGTGCTTTTGATTTAACGCTTGTGCCCCTTTGCTCATAAAGAGTACTGGGGATTATTTTAGAAATAAACACATATATTTTTATAATATATACTTGTGTGGTGTCTTTTCATTTGATATTACAGGATTGTGATTGGTAAAACAGCTCGCTTAACACGACCTCTTGAGTTTAGCCTTTAAGGCTGCTTAGTCTATGCTACCATTAAGATAGCTTGTCTATAAGGTTGACTTACAACCAGAACACCATAAGGGATTGTTTGGACTGATACAAAGTGGTTCCAGAATTAGAAACATCATATATCAGGTCAACTTCTCACATCGGTGCGCAGCGGTGCGGATTTGAGCTTGCTGTTGTTTTACCATTGCAATCTTTTTATCAAATTGAAAGATCACATCAAGTACCTTAGGTATATATAAATCAAAAGCTTAGCATATTTAAGTTCTACTGAATTTAGTAGTTATAGATTAAAGGGATTAGCACACCCTGACTACAACTCACTAGCAAGGTACAGTAGGAAAACACTTAGTGTAGGTAAGTGCACCACTTGCATCTCACTAGCAGTCATGTCTGACACAGGAAGAGCTTCAGGCTCTGCCCCTGTGACAGTTGACCTTACCAAGGCAACTTCCAGCTATGACAAACTTAGCCACAAAGACCTGGGTGCCTTGTGCATTGCAAGGGGGCTAAAAAGGGGTAGAAACCCCACCATTCCTTCCCTGATAGCCATCCTGGAAAAGGATGACTTAGATAAGGCGAGTGCAGCTCCCTTAGACTTAGGAGATGGAGTGAACACCCCTGAGAATGAGAAAACTCCAGAAGAGGAAGAAGAAGAGGAGGAAGAGGAGGAAGATGGCTCAGAAATAGAGGAGCCTGGTGATCAGGATCAGAGGGTTAACCAGGTTATAGTTGGCAGGCTTAACCAAGCCAACTTAGACCTACTTGGAAATGGAGAGGGCCAGCACCTCCCCAGAGTACAAAGCAGAACTGTTCCAGGAAATAGAAGGGTAAGAACTCCCTCAGGGGATTCTCACATTTCTAGTGTCTCCAGAACCTCTCAAAGGGGAATGACTTCCCCCCAGAGAAGAGAGCATAAGGCCAAGATGAGAGCTGTAGAACTCCAGATAGAGAGGGAAGAGTTAGCCCTGGCCCAAGCTAAACTTGCTTTAGCAAGGGAACAGAAAATGTGTGGCCTAGATGCCACTGGTGGCAGCAATAATATTCCTAGAGATAAAGACAGGTCCTATAATACTAGAAACCTGACAAAGATTGTGCCCCTCTACACAGAAGGGGATGACATCCACAAGTGGATAACTGCTCTTGAGAGAGCCTGCATGGTACAGCAGGTTCATGAGGAACAGTAGGCAGCAATCTTATGGTACTCCTTTTCAGAGAAAGGGAGAGATAAGCTCCTCACTGTCAGACATGAGGATGCTAAGGACTACAAAGTACTGAAGAGTGCTCTAATAGATGGGTTTGGCTTAACCACTGAACAGTACAGGTTGAAGTTCAGAGACACCCAGAAGACACAGACTCAGGACTGGACTGATTTTGTAGACTGTGCTACTAAGGCTCTGGAGGGTTGGCTACATGGCAGCAAAGTACATGACTTCACAGGATTGTATAATTTGATTATGAGGGAGCAGATCCTAAGTAATTGTCAGAACCAGCTCTTACACCAGCACCTGGTGGACTCAGATTTGACCTCTCCCCAAGAATTGGGAAAGAGGGCAGATAAATGGGTCAAAACCAGGATTAGGCCTAAGATTCAGGACAATAACTAGAAGAAGGAGTCTACCAAGCCTCAAGATAAGGGTGGGGATAAAAGTAAAGAAAAGACTTCCCCAGGGCCAAAAACTCCAAGAATGGGGTTGGGTCCCAAGACACTTCATCAACTCAGACAAAGCCTTATTGTCATGCCTGTAAACAGGTTGGGCATTACAAAACAGACAGCTGTTGTCCAAAGAATGGCAATAAAGAGAATATACCTCCAAAGCCAGCTCCAACACCTCCTGTTACTGTCAGCAGTAATCCCCCAGGAAGTGGGAGCACACCCAGGAATCTGGGTGGGTTTACTTTTGGAGCACAGGTGGACCCTGGCCTATCCAGGTCCCTATCACCAAATGATCTTGTTTATGAGACTGGCATGGGGTTTGCCAACTTCTCTGATTGCCCAAATACTTTGAGCAAATATAGACAAGAACCCATCATCAATGGTTTGAAAGATGAAGCCTTTAGAGACACAGGGGCTAGCATCACCATGGTGGCTGACTGTATAGTCCCCTCTAAGCAACTTTTACCTGGTGCCACATACCAGGTAACAAACATTGATGGAATCCAAACAAATCATCCCATGGCAGTAGTAAGTCTCAGCTGGGGAGGTGTCACTGGCCCAAAGAGAGTGGCAGTGTCACCAAACTTGCCTGTAGACTGCCTACTGGGCAATGATTTAGAAATCTCAGCCTGGGCCTAGGTTGAACAGGAAATCCATTCTAGAATGGTAAACTCCAATGGAAAGGTTAGTGGGGCTGTAATGGCTACAGCCCCAATACAAGATGTCCTTCCTGAAAAGGTTGGTAGGGCTGTGCAAGACTCAGCCCCATCTTTATCATAAGCTCTTCCTGAACAGAATAGCAAAGCTGTTATGATAACAGCAGAAACCCAAACTGAGTCTCCTCCTGAAAAGGTTGGTGGGGCTGTGATGGCCACAGCCCAAACTCAAACTGATATATGTGTTGTGAAGCCTGAAATGATGGATCACTCCACCCAAACTGAGAGCATGGAGGAGGAAGAGAAATCTTCCCCTCACCAGACACTAGGACAGGATCAGCCTCCTCAGGGAACTGATCTTACCCCTGATGAAGGAACTGCCCCAGAGGTTGTTAGGCCTGGCCTGACAGAGCCTCTGATGGCAGTGGACCTTCTCAGGTAGGACCCAGTCTGGAGCAGGTAACCTGCCCCTCTCTACCTTGCCTTAGTCAGCCCAGGGCTGCAGAGGACAAGAAGGACAGTGAGACCCAGAGGGCCCCCTGTCAAATAAAGCACCCCCACCCAACAGATTAGGGGCACCAAAACTAGTAGCCCTAGTAAGGTGAAAACTTTAAAAACTCCTGAGGGAGCCCCCTTAAAAGTAGTTAGGGAGCTCCCACAGATGGATTCTGTTGGGCACAGCCAAACCTGGGACCCAAAGGGCCCAAACCTGAACTGTCCCTCCAGCAAGCCAAACAGAGGGACTCAGCCTCCAGCTTTAGGTAGCCGGAGGCTGACCCTGAGAGCACAGTGCAACTCAGTTGTAGAGAGAAAGGCACATATGGTGGAAGATAATTGGAGGAAGCTGAGCCCTAAATTAGTGGAGCCTCACTTCAATACTCCATATCAAAACCAGCCTTCTTCCTTGCATAAACACACCCAAGGTAGTGATTCACTATGGTGGAGACCCTCTAATACCCCAAGGGTGAGGGACTGCTTAGTGGACCATGAGACAGGGAGTACCCATGCTAGTGCAGGTACTTCCTTTTATGGCCACTCAGACAATATAGGCTTACCTGGCCAAGGATAGCCTTATCTCCTTTCGTTGGGGGGGGGAGGGAGGGGTTGTGTAGGAAGGTGGCTACCTGACTATGGTTACCCCAGATTTTTTGCCTTGTGTTTAGCTGGTTTTTGACTTAGTTGGCCTGGTTCCCTGCTAATCGGGGCCCCAGGTTATCTGCTCTCTCTGTAAAATGGATTCCATGTAGCCTAGGTGCATAACTAGATTGGCTTGGGTCACCTTATCAGCCCCTGTACAGAGCACTATAGGTGCCCAGGGCATAGGTGCATCCAAGGCCTACCAGGGGCTGCAGCATATCTTTTGCCACCACTGGCTGGCTATCTAACATTGACACAACTGGCTGATCACTCAGCTGGGGCAAGGTGGTGTAATCACCCCTTGCTTAGATATAGTAGGCCTATATCTAAACCTATCTGGACACATATATACCTATCAGCCACTCCTATGGCAGGCCTTAACAATCCTGGAGGCAGAGTGCTTGGTTTTATGTGAGATGGTGCTCTAGCATGAGCTGAGCCTGTCTGCAGCTGTCGGGACCAATTCCCTAAGCTGTTCCGGGATAATGCCATACCATATTCTTTTAAGTACATTATAATCCTCGCGGTTATATGTTAACTTTGGTTTGGCTTTACCAAAACATGTCGTGTAAGGTGTCATACGATTTGGAATACTACCCCCTCGCCAGTACTGGCGACGGGGGTAGCATTCCACCCCTCTAGAGGGAGATGACATGTTACTTTACTAAAAGGCGGTTGGTTTTTAAAAGAGCCTCAGATCCACAAAATGGATGCTTCTGCCACAGACACAAGTCTGACCTCCTGCTGCTAACCGAAACTCAGCAGAGGAGGCCTGGACAAAGGCTTTCCTGTCGCAGGGAGGTGTTACACCACCCCAGACAGGAGATAGTGGATTGTAGCAGGGAGGTTTGAAAGAAACCAGACACTGCCTGGGGAGCACAAGGCTGCCCCTTGCCTAATCCGGCCAAACCGGTTCTGGGGCACACCAGCCCCAGTCCCAGCGCGGCCTGTATCAAAGGAAAGGGGTGTATCCACCCCCTTCCTGGGTGCCACCCATAGGAGGGGACCTAGCAGGTAATCCAGCCCCTTAGATTGGTATAAGAATGGGAGCAGTGCCAACACACTCAGATTATCCTGATGAAACATAAGAAACAAAACTCTGGACCCTTCGACATCCTACTCAACGTAGAAGACTGAAGAATCTCCCTTGTGGTCAAGGAGTGACCACCCTGTGCAAACAGGCACCATCCAGCACCTCAACGTCTGCTTTGTAGCAGTTCCCGCCGGAACTCGAGCGACAGAGATCAACGAGATCAAGCTTGCCTGCCTTCTTACAGCCCGATCCACAGTCCCTGCAGAGCTGAGACCCGTGGAGGCGACCGGAAGCGTGGAGCACGCCATCTTGAAAAGACCATGAGACGCTGACCGTGCAGCCCACGAGTGACCCTCGTAGCTGTACACCGGAGTTTAAGAAACCCCAACCCTGAGCCACTCTTGCACCGAAGCTCACCCCTCTACACTCAACGAGTGCTGCGTGGGGCCCTTCTGCTTTCTTTGGCTCGACGCGTTGGCCCGGTCACTTGCCAGCTGGCTTGTGGCCCCTCTGCCGGCGAAAACCTAAAACCGACCTGTGATTCTGGTTGCTCCAGACTTGCACCCGCTCCTCTGAAAAGTCCTGCGTGGATTGCTCTTGCCAAGTGTTGTTTGCTCCGGTCTTGAAGCCAACAGCGCCGACGGTGAGAGCCTGCGTGGGACAGCTAGTGACCCACTCTTGGACGTCGCAGATGCCCCAGAGCCCACGTGGCAGCGGAGAGAAGCTCCTCAACAACCACCTGATTGCGCCCGACATTGCCTGGTTCCGTCCTGGTTCCACCCTGGTCACTGCTGAGTGACTCAGACTCTGTCCCCTCTGCTTTCAGGTTCTTTTCTACTCTGATCCACCCTTGGATCACACCGGACACTTCTCCTTCACATCGCCTGCAGCATCTTCAGCTTCAAGCACCAAGAACCTGCGTGACGAAACCCGATGCCACTTCGACCCTATGCACCCGCTTCCTGTGGGTGAGGTAACATTGCAACGCCGGTGTTCCCACACTGGTACACACCTCTAGAGCCTGTGTCTAAAGTTTTGTCCATCTAGGTTCAGCGGAAGTATCCTTAAACTCGCTTTGTGTAACTTTTACGCACCATTGACTTTGCATTGGTGCATGCGTGTGCTCTAAGCGCTGCACCCGAATCCTGTGGGCTTTTCCTGACTTCAGCATTGCTTATCCCGGCTGCTCCCAGCGATTCCCTAGGCCCTAGGCCTAACCACTGTTCGATTGGTATCTCTTATACCACTTTCTTAATATATGGTTTGAGTGGCCACCCGCCCTCATCCATAGTTGTGCAACTTTGCATGTTATACTGTGCTTTTGATTTAACACTTGTGCCCCTTTGCTCTTAAACAGTACTGGGGATTATTTTAGAAATAAACACATTGAGTTTACCCTTTAAGGCTGCTTAGTCTATGCTACCATTAAGATAGCTTGTCTATAAGGTTGACTTACAACCAGACACCATAAGGGATTGTTTGGACTGATATAAGGTGGTTCCAGAATTGGAAACATCATATATCAGGCCAACTTCTCACAGTATTTATCGGGGAGAATTCT